>NC_061111.1:235548560-235568264 GCF_002878395.1 Capsicum annuum | reverse complement strand
AAAGAAGAAAAGAAGGAAAGATTGCATGAGATGAAGGAGAGTTTTGAGAGTGTGCATTTCTAATGATCATTTATGAGATTCTATATCTATTATTATTTAGTATTACAAGTTTTAAAAGTCAAAAATCATATAAATATGATGGTAGAATTAAAATCACAATTTCTTTTTAAAAAAATTCTATGTCAAATCAATGATAACATATAAGGTAGAAGAGGGGAAATAGTATCTCAACTTACAAATTAGTATAATCTTGTCTTTAACATTAGAGAGTTAGGTTAAGGTGTTAAAGGGAGAGGAATTTGAACTTTAGTAAGCAAAAATTACTTATTACATGATATCGAATTATGTGAAATATTGACATAAAATAATAAATTTTCATACAAAAAGACTTAATTTTGTTATTTTCTTGTGCAATACTAATATCACTTTTCAAACTTTTATATAAGTAATAAAAAATTTAATTATATTCTTTTTATTTATAAAGAATGTGCGAAATGTGAAAAATTGTGAAATAAGAAACATATGTTTGGAAAGAACACCGTATAAATAAATACAATATTAAGTTCATGTCTCACGTTATAATATATCATTATAGAAAAATATAGATTGCAATAAAAATTTATTTAGAGTTATAATATCATAATCTCCACTTAAAGACTCAATCAATCAGATGGTATGGTTGAAGAAATCACTTTAAGTGCAGATTTAGTATTTTTTGCACTAATTTTTAATTTTAACTCATTAATTTTCTTAATTAAATCGCTTTCAAAACTCTCGAACTCTTGTGTTAGCTGCTTCTCAAGTATTTCTGAATCAATCCCATCTAAAATTTTCCATGTAGTGCACTCAGAGGTCTCTTCAATTGCTTTTCCTTTTCCCTTGTCATCGATTATCACTTTTTTCTTTTGGTCCATCCTCGCATGTCTTTTGTGCTCATAAATTTTTTCAATTGTCTTCTTACAACTTGAGGAACACTCTGTTGCTTGTTTTGCCTGCAAGAAGTGATCAACGATCGATTCAACATCTGATTTACCAAATATAAATGGCTCACTTGTAATTAAAAAAATGATGATCGCGAATTCGATTCCGCATAAAATAAAGAGATTTGTTCATTGCTTGGAGAGAGCTTTCTGTTATTGGAGAACATGATCTCCTCAAAATGCTTCTATTTTGAGAATTTTCTATCACTTATTTCTTTCATTGTAGAGCTCTTTCATGCCATGACTACAATGATAAATATGATGTATGGTTATTTTGTTGAATCAACATGTAAATCACAAATTAGAGTGAGTATGGACGAGAACAAACGTCTACATTTATAGGGGCGATAAATTTGTATATTAATTACCGCATTAACTTTTAAATCTTGTGATTAGACGAAATTAATTATCATTTTTGATTAAATTTTACATGAAATTAGACGAAATTAATTATCATTCTTGATTAAAATTTACTTGTGATTAGACAAAATTAATTCTCATCCTTGGCTAAACTTAACTTGTGATTAGACAAAATTAATTTTCATCCTTGACTAAACTTAACTTGTGATTAGACGAAATTAATTCTTGTTGACTCCTAATTTTGGTCCTCCACGACTAAAATTAATACTAGGTTTCTTCAATTTTTAATAAAATTGAAATATTTATTTCATCCAAATGAATGCACTCTAAAGTATTTATTTGGGTTAATTTTATCATTTAAGTGACGATTATACGCTTTTGTATTTACATATACGAGACTGTATAAATTTTGTTACTTAAATGAACATTTTTATCAAAATTGAATTTTCATTGAGATTAAGATTGAAAATTAATCCAAACAGATAAAGTCTTGATTGAAATATAATTTGTTCTCAAAATCAATTTATTTGGAGAAATATTTGTTTGATTTTATTAAATCAAGAAGCTCGGGATTAAACGAGGTATTAATTCGTATCGAGTTTTAATTAATTGAGCCGATCTATTAAATTTGGTCATAATTAAAATTAAGTTGACCATAATTGCGATGAAATTGACCAATTAATTTTTAATTTGACCAAATATTTAATGAATTGACTAAATTCTAAATTGATTGAGGTTATTTTTTTTAAAAATAATAATCCTAAATTCTACCCAAACCAGCCCATTCTTTTTTACCCGACCCAAGCCCACCTTTCAATCCTTGACCCAGCACAAACACAATACCCAATCTGCGTCAGCCATTCCAGTCCACAACTACAGAAACCAAACCGGCCCAATCTCCCATTCCCTTTCCCTATACCAGATCCCCAATAAATCACCCTTGACCCGGCCCATTCTTCTCCTCTTCCACAAACAAACAACAACAAACAGCTTCCAACGCACAACTAATTGTACAGCGTACAACGCTCCATCAACAACGTAGAACAATAATCCGCGACAACAACTCCAAAAATTCGGCGAACCACATGGGCGACCCGACCCGTAATTCGACTCGCGACAACAGCTCAACCAGTAGTCGCTAAAATCGAAAATTTAAATTTGAATTTTAAAATTTATACTAGATTGTACAATTCTACCTCAACATTGTATTTTTTTTCATTTTTGAAATTCAAAATTTGTATTAGATTGTACAATTTCACCTCACCTTTTTCTCCAACAAACCTTACACTCAATTTAAAATTTCAAAAACACCCCTAAGTTCTTTCTTCCACATTGGCAAAGAATTCAATCCTCATTTTTCCTATAAATACTATCACTATTTTGGTAGAAAGACCAAGTTTCAAAAAGTGAAAATTTTTTTTTGAGCAAAGAGTTAATTTTTTTTAGTAAAATTTTTAACCCGAAAGATTGCTTTTCGGTGGTGATCAAGACTCCAAAGAGAGCTTGAAGTCCCCTTCTGCTGCTCCGAAAAAGATAAACACACCTTTTCCTTTTAGTTTTGTTATAATTTTCTTCTTCATCTCCTTCTTCGTAGATTCGTAGTTGTATTTTTGTTTGTTGGGATTGTTTGTTGTAGACGGTCTTGAAGGCCATAGGATGTTATGATGTCAATATTATGGCTATTTTTATGTTCATGGTATAAAATGAGCTAATGTGTTTCTTTGACTTTATTCTTTGATTATTATAATTAGATCGTTTAAGTTTCAATCTTTGCTTGATTAAAATACGTTCTCATGCCTTGTTTAAATTCATTGTTGGTGGATATGCTCGCCTTTAGCATGCAAATTCGTTTCCTTTATATTGAAAAGAATAGTTACTATTGTTTGTTTCGCCTTAGTAAATTAGATCGATAAAGTTTAGACCTTTTCTTGATTAAAATACGTAAGCCTTGTTTAAATTCTTTATTGACGGATATGTTTGCTTTTAACATGTAAAGTTGCTTCCTTTATGTCGAAAAGAATAGTTACTATTGTTAAGGGTCTGTGAAATTATTTCTCAATTTGAAGTAATGAGTTATCCGTATCTAGAATTTGATTTTATTTATGAAAGACATATCATAGTGTGTTATGTTTGCCTAGCAATTTGAAAAATCACCGCTTAAGATTGAAGTTGACCACTTTGACATACACATGATAGTTGACTCATTCACATTTAGAAATTATAATTCAAGTGCTACTTTTAAGATCTAACTCCTTTATAGATCCTTGATTCTTTTGATTAAAGAGTTATTTTTCTCTATGATTATATGTCACGATGAAATGCTAAGTTCTTTTGATATATGTTTGCAGTCATGATTTACTCATTTTCGTGGTCAAAGTTGTCTTTGATTTTCTCTTGTTTAGATTGAAAAGTTGTTAGGGTTATAATTTTGTTAAAATAGTGCAGAACTAAAATAGAAGTTGACATAATTGGACACTTTTTTCTTAGAATTAATCTTTTATCATTTTTTCTATCTTGTCTTTGAATATAATTTCTCAAACATGTTTAATATATGCTATTTGCTTCACCTCGCTTATTGATTTATTTCTTGAAGTATTTTTGTGCATTTAGACGTTCCATTGTTCTTCATATACTGCCATGAATTTTTCTTCAAATCTATTGATTGACTCCATTCGGTATTAAAAAAAATATTATTATATTAGTATGACTTGTATTTAATATTTGAGATGTCACAAAAAGATTTCCTCATCTTATGCTCATTCCCCCCCCCCCCCTCCCCCCCCTTTTTTTTTTTGTTAATAAAAACATGCCTTAAACTATATCATATCATAGTATTTGGTGCAAATATATGTTAATCTATAGGAAATATTTGTCCAGATTTTAAGCAACTATACTTATGGGTCAATTGTCTTCTTTTCAAGGATTAGTTGATTATATTGTGCTAAGCTCGATTTTTGTAAGATTGTTTCAGATATAGGTTAATTTCTTTTCATTGAATAATTTGATTTGTTTTTGGGGTCATAGTATACCGTTTCTTTATGCTTGAGAATATCATTTTTCCATCTCATCATTTATCTATTAAGTATAGAATTTTCGAACACATTAATTTTTTTCTTTTTTTCCATGAATCTGTTTTGGAGTCCAAATGGACTCCTTTCCTCCTGCATTTCATAATGGGTCAATGAGGCCCACCTCTTCGAGTCAAATTTGAAGTTTAAATTCAAAGTCAGTTATATGGCGTGCAGGTGCAAGAAAATGAAAGACGAAGAAAAATGGATCAAAACTCATTGATGAGGTCGCTAAGAGACTTGAAAAGTCTCATTTTTATTATTGTCTTATTCTTTTTTTCTTTATTTATTCATGTATTTGTTCATTCATTTGGGCCTTGAAGTCAAAATTTGTAATTTAATACAGGTGAAGCGAATTTTTGGGCCTTCAAGGTTCGAAAACTAGTTTAGGACAGGGTATGAGCCCAAAACCCAAATGATTAGATTAGGACAAGTGCAAGCAGGGAAAAACTCAAATGATTAGATTAGGACAGATTGTGGGCTGAAAGTCTAATTAGATTAGGACAGATTCATTGAATGATTTGAGCCTAATGACCTAACTCCTTTAGTCTTCCCCTTTTCCCTTTATATGCTAGTTTTTTTTTAGACTTAGTTAAAATTTTCGATTAGTCGTTAAAATTCATTTGGCATAAATCTTGAAAATAGATTTTTCCTTAATTGATTTCTTTTCAAAATCAACTTTCCCTTTTAAAGTTAGTCAAAAAGTTATTTTCAAATAGTTCAAATAACCTCAAGTTAGCGGATATTCTTGGTGCCTTAACAACCTTCTAAGAGTATTAATAGGAACCACTTACTCGAAATTTCTAAACTTATAAGATTTTTTCTGTTTTGAATCTTTTAAGTACTATTTTTATTTTTTCTTGAGATTTTCTCAAAAATCAAGTGACGATTTTGTAATTTCTTAAATTGTTTCGACATTTTCTTTAAAGTTTTGGAATAGTTTAAAAGGTCGAAAATAATATTTTTCAAATCCTTCAAATCGAAAAGCGGCAAAATAATTCTCATCCTTGATTAAACTTTACTTGTGATTAAGCGAAACTAATTCTCATTCTTGATTTCATTTTAACTAACTCGTTTAAATTTTTTGAGTTTAATATAAAAATGCCTAGTGAATACTTTATTAAAGTCTTGCAAAATTAAAAATTTTCAAATATATCCTTAGGGGTGGTAATTAGGCGAGTTGATCACATTTGGGGGGATCAAAATGGATCAAGATAACAAACGAGTCAACATCCAATTCGATCCAAATTTATTTGGGTCAAAATGAATTGAGTCAAAGCGAGTTAGATATGGGGTTATAATCCAAGTCTCCCAATTTTTACTAAGTTTTATTTGTTCTTATATAATTTTTAATACTGAATATAATTATTTTTTTCTTTATTATGACTATATATAACATATCAACTAAAATAAATCTTTTAAAAATATTTTAATAAGATTTTTCAAAAATCAATTTGGATTACATATCAACCCAATTTTAAACGGGTTTAAATGGATTGAGTTGATATATATTGAACTAATATATGAGTGGTCAATAACCAACCCTAACTTTGAAGAGATTAGGTCGGGTTGGATGGGTTGAGTTTGATTTTGCCACCTCTATATGCTCTTACTTAAACTGTCTAAATTTTATAGACGATTTTTTGGAGAAAAAATGCCCTAATACTTTTCTCTAACATCTAGGATGAATTTCTACTCAATTATATCGATTATAACATCGATTATCCTGATTAACACATGAAATTTATAGATCACTGAAGGAGATTTCTTGAAATTCTCAGAGAGAGCTATTGTTGAATGATTGTAAACATGTTTAAGATGTTCTTAGAAAGGATTTGAGGTATACTTAGCTTTCAAATACCTACGCTTAAAGTATGTCTAATCTACAACTAAATCTTCCTTTGAACTGTGGAGAAAAAACACGTATGAAAATATTTTTTATTACAAAGAGTTCTCTTAACAAAAATTTACTTGCTCAGGGGATAAGCTCACATTGACTCTTTGTATTTTAATATCGTTCTTTATTATGAACAATGTATATGTATATGATTTACCTTACAATTGAGATTATTCAAACTTGACTTCAAGGTAATGATTTTTAACATGTTTTGTCTCTATGAACGAACTATTGACTTTAAACATGAGTTTTGAAACTTGAACAATGGTTTGATTAATATATCACGTTTGCTACAATTTGTGTTAATCCTATATGGATAGTTGTGCTATTCCATGAATAGTCGTTATGAATCCTAATGAGTCGATCTCGAGAAAACTATGTTTGTCTAGAGGACCATTGACCTATGTAGATTCATAGCCCTGGTGAAACAAAGGATTCTTAAACTATAGCTCTATCAACTTGATTCGTCTGAAAGTATGACACGTGATCAACCTAATTTGCCTGAAAGTATGAGACCTATATTGATTTGATTTACCCTTGGGTTGCCATGTGCTTACTTATCGTTTCGCGCTTTATTTAGCAAGCCTGATGAGTTATTTGACTTATTTGATCCTTGAACGGTCTAACGTGATTGAGGAACTATTTCAGTTATCATCGATTTTACTGAGTTTCATGATTTACTCTATCACTAATTTTGAACTATTTCATTATAGTACTTTTATACGTCGCTAATTTGCACTTTTTTCTAAATATTGAATATTATTCCGCGTGTTGGTTGAGGATGGGACAATGAATCCCATGGTGGAAATTGGAAACTCATCAAAACACTCGTAATTAATTGGAACATCTAGGCATGAACGTTTAAAAGTTTGGGTCTTGACCAACTACCTATTGGCGATCTTTTGTCAACTTATGTGGGCTAAATTGAAATTGAATGAATTAAGATAAGTTGAGTATATAAATGTGCAAGTTATTAACCCGAATTCTTTTTTCGTTTACACCATTTAACTCAAGTTTTGAATTAAGCTAATCCAATGAAACAAATAGTACATGGGAGAAAATTAAGAAAAAAAGACATGGGAAAGCCACTCAGCCAAATTATTACCACATAAATAGCCATTTTTAAACTAATGCCATTGTGTAGCAGTCGGTCAAAAAATTTTCATGAAATGGCCATTTCTATATTTGGTCCATTAATTAATCCTTTTATAAATATTCACTATTACTTTCTTTTTTTTGGATTTAGTTATTTATTTTTTGCTAAAAAGATCTGTCTTTTTTTAAAAAATAACTAAATATAATTGCATTAAAATTGTATAGTTGTTGTACAGAGTACGTATTTGTGTAAGATATATATAGAAACTGTATGAAATATGTATATAAATTGTATAGTTATGTATAAAATACATATCTAAATTAAAATTAAACTAAAGGTTGTATAGAATGTGTATAGAAATTGTATAATTATTATGTAAAATATGAATCTGTATACAATGAGTATAGAAATTGTATCATCATTGTATAAACTATGTATATGAATGATTATTGTAGTTAAAACTTGTACAGGGTGTGTATAGAAACTATATAATTGCTGTTATGATGTGTATAGAAATTGTATCATTGTTTGTATAGAATATGCATACAATGTGTATAGAAATTATAAAATTATTGTATAAAATATATATCTCTATTTGATATCAAAGATTCATGTATTTGATTGATTAAACAAGAACAACAATTACAATGTTATAAAATTGCATTTGTTTATTAAAAAAAAAGGCACCAACTAGAAGAACAAAAAAGGAGTTGCAAAAAAAGCAGAGGGAAAAAAGAGCATCAATTTTTTTTTTTTAAAGTGAAGCAATGATTTTGTTTTAAAAAAGTTTAGCAGCAGACTTTTAAAAAATAATAGCTAAAAGAAAAAAAATATTTAAAAAGTGTAGCAACAAACTTTTAAAAAATAATAGCTAAAAGGAAAAAAAAAACATGAAGACAATAGCAACAAAATGCCTAAATGGCAATATTTTAAAAATGCAAAACCAATGGCCACTTGGTGGCAATTCATTTGGCCGAATGATCATTTTTGTCCATTCCCCAAAAAATTAAGTTACTTAGGTCCTGGAAGATTGATCCTAAAAGTTACTTAGGTCGAGATACTAGGTGTCAGAACAAGTAAAATAATGGGTCTTAACTTAATCTGCCCAATGTTTACCCAATTTTAATTTCTTTTTGGATAATTTGATTGAATATCAATATAAACTAAGATTAGTTTTTTCCTTTATTATGGTTTATATAAATAACAAACCGCAAAAAGATAGTATTTTCTGGCTTCACCAATTCAAGAGTATTGTGGCATCGAATTCAACTAAACATAGTATTTTTCGTTATGTAATCTATATATATATATAGATGCAAAAATTTCAAAAAAAGTTCTACCTAGTATATACATAAAAAGTAATTTTACTTTTATAATCTTTGACACTTCAAGTTCTAGATAAGAGGTATCCACCTTCTCCTTATTCTGCTCTCCTTAGCTTTCAACTTGGACATATTGAAGCAAGAGGTACGTGAGATCGATCCTAATCAATGTAATTACATAGCTAGAGTTCGTAATTTCTTCTATAATTTTAAAAAGAAAACTCCATCTCACAATCATATTTCACGCGCTCAACATCAAGTGAATATCTCTTCTTATATGTCAGTGCTCAATATGCGCATTTTGAATGATGTTTGAAAGTCTCATAAAATATAAAGTGATATGGGTGTGTTTGGTATGATGGGAAATATTTTTCATGAATAATGTTTTTCTTAAAAATAAGTTGGTTTTCTATTTATTTTCTCATGTTTGGTTGGTGAGTGAAAAATATTTTATGGTGTTTGGTTGGTGAGTAGAGACTATTTTTTAGAAAAATATTTTCTAGTGTTTGATTGGTGAGTGAACAATATTTTTTTAGAAAATACTACTAACTGTTAACTAGTATATCAGTACCTCTAGCAACTCAATAATTTGTAAGAACTAATTTAAGCATAACAAATAATATCAATATCGAATACTAAAATATTACAATCATTAAATTTAAGCAACTATTAATTAGCAAATATAGGAGACACTTTTCAATATTTTGTCAGGACAATCTCAAGATACTACAATCAATAGAAATATAACGAAACGACAAGCTTATTCAACCTCGTGAAACAAGTTACATCGATGACAAAATAAAATATGCAATTAGCAAAAGTAACATAGGTAAGTCTTCCTCTATGCATATAAAAATAACAATACATTCAACGAACATTGAAAATGAAAAAAATTCGGGCTTCACTATTTTTTATTTCAAGCAGTGAAAAATTGAAGCAAAGTACAGTGAAAAATATTTTCGAGTAATGTAAATTTTTGAGAAATGTGAATTTTTTGAGTCATGTGAATATGAGTGTTGTTGGGGTGAGGAAGAGGGGTGGGGGTGGAGTCATAAGTCACATTTGTCATTTCTGGAAAATGACTTCCCTTGGCCCATGAGGGAAGTCATTTTCCCTCAAATTGAGGAAAATAAGTTGTGGAAAATATTTTCCAAACATTTTATTGAAACCAAACAAGGAAAAATAGGAAAACATTTTCCATCATACCAAACACACCCATAATCTTAAAAAGATATCAAAGTTCGTCTCTAAGGGTGTGTTAGGTACGAAGGAAAATATTTTTCAAGAACAATATTTTTCTAGAAAATGTTATCATGAAAAAAAAGTTGGTTTCTTACTTATTAGTTATTTTCTTATGTTCGATTGGTGCGTGAAAAATATTTCCAGAAAAATATTTTTTGAAAAATATTTTCTAATGTTTGGTTGGTGACTGAAAAAATATTTTCCAGAATATACATTTTAGTGTTTAGCTAAAGAGTAGGAAAATACTTTTCGAAAAATAATTTTTGACCCTGAAAAATACCTTTTTTAGGGTGTGTTCTATATGGAGAAGAAAAATATTTTCTAGGAAAATAAGTTGTGTCTTACTTATATTCTTGTGTTCATTATACAAGTAGAAAAATATTATCTAAAAATATTTGTATATATTTAACGAAAAACACTGAGAACGAATAGGGTAAGGGTGGGGTAAGGAATTTTTTATTTTTAAAAAAATAAATTTACAAAATTAATTTTTTTTTTGGGGGGGGGGGGGGGGGGGGGGGGGGGTCGGGTAAGTGGTGGGGTAAGAAAAAGTTTGATTTTCTTAAAAAATAATTAAATATATTTTCTGGAGTTGGGGTAGTAAAAATATATGATTTTTTTTAAGAAATTAAGTATTTTTCTTGGATGAGGGTGGTAGGGGATGGGTGGATCTAAAAAATAGACCCAAATTGGGGTGACTTTCAAATTTTAGCCCCAAATAAAAAAGTTTCATTAAAATAACTTTTACCTACTAACTAATATTCTTTTGGATAAAATTGCCCCTGATCAATGGATTAAATTACATAAATGATCCTCATAATGGATAACAACTCCATATTTATATCTTTCAACTTTTATCTTTTTTCTCTTTTTAAATTTACTTTGATTTTTTTTTTCTCTTTTTATTTTTAATTTTCTCAACCCTTACTTTTTTCCTCTCAACTTCTTTTTTTTCTTTTTTCTTTTATATATTTTTTATTTTTTATTTTTTTATTTTTTCTTTCCTCTTTTTGTTTGTTCTTTTTAGTTTTTCTCAACCCTTACTTTTTTCTTTACACATTTCAACGTCTACTTTTATTAAAAAAAAGTTTTTTTATTTTTCTTTGATTTTTTCTTTTAAAATTTTTCTCGACCTTTATTTTTATTTAATCTTTTTTGTATCAACCTTTATTTTTTTCCTATTCTCTCTCAGCTTCTACATTTTCTTTGATTTTTGTTTTATTAATATTTTTCTTCATTTTCTTCTTTTTTCGTATTTTTTATTATTTTTGCTCTTTTCTCCGATTTCTTCCATTCAAGTTACATCTCATGAGCAAGAGTTGACAGTATCACATTATAAAGGCAAGATTGACGACTTTCGAACAATAAGCTACATTTCATGGGCAAGAATTGACACTACTACATTGTAGAGGCAAGACTTATGACTTTCAAGCAACAAACTATGTTTCATGGGCAAGAGTCGACACTACCACATTGTATTTTGATTTATGAGATATTTTATAACTCTTACCTTAGAAGAAAAACTTAGCTCAGGGACTTTCAAACAACAAATTATACCCTACGGGCAAGGGTTGACTCTACCACGTTATGTTTTTATTTATGAGATGTTCTACAACTATTGCCTTAGAGGCAAGACTTGACTCAAGTACTTTCAAACTACAAATTATGCCCCACGGGTAAGAGTTGACTTTACCACGTTACGTTTTCATTTATGAGATGTTCTACAACTATTGCCTTAGGCAATACTTAATTAGCTCAGGGACTTTCAAACTACAAATTATGCCCCACGGGCAAGAGTTGACTCTATCACGTTATGTTTTCATTTATAAGATGCTCTACAACTATTTTCTTAGAGGCAAGACTTAGCTCAAGGACTTTCAAACTACAAATTATGCCCCACGGACAAGAGTTGACATTACCATGTTATGTTTTCATTTATGAGATGTTCTACAACTCTTGTCTTAGAGGCAAGACTTAATTAGCTCAAGGACTTTCAAACTACAAATTATGCCCCACGGGCAATAGTTGACTCTACCACGTTACGTTTTCATTTATGAGATATTCTACAACTATTGCCTTAGAGGCTAGATTTAGCTCAAGGACTTTCAAACTACAAATTATGCCCCATGGGCAAAAGTTGACACTACCACATTATGTTTTCATTTATGAGATGTTCTACAACTCTTGCCTTAGAGGCAAGACTTAGCTCAAAGACTTTCAAACTACAAATTATGCCCCACGGGCAAAAGTTGACACTACCATGTTATGTCTTCATTTATGGAATGTTCTATAACTCTTTCCTTAGAGGCAAGACTTAGCTCAAGGACTTTTAAATAATAAATTATGCCCCACGGGTAAGAGTTGACACTACCACATTATGCTTTTATTTATAAGATATTCGACAACTCTCGCCTTAGAGACACGACTAATCTCAATAATTTTCAAAGAACTTCGTAACAACAATTCATGCCCTTAAATTTGCTTTGATGTAAAAAAAGAAGATACCTTTGTAGATTATTCAATTTTTTATTTATTAGCAAAATATAATAGAAGTTGAGAAAAAAAAGCGATCAAACCAAATAGAGAAATAAAAAAAAGATTGAGAAAAAAAGGAAAGAAAAAAATAAAGATCAAGAAAAAAGTGAAGAATTTTAAAAAATTGAGAAAAATAAAAATGAGAGGAAAAATAAAGTTTGAGAAAAATGAGGGAAAAAAGAGAACTGAAAAAAGAAAAAAACGATAAAACACATAAAAAAAAATAAAAAGATAGTGAGAAGAAAAAAGACAAGAAAAAAATAAAGATTAAGAAAAAAGCGAAGAATTAAAAAAATTGAGAGGAAAAAATAAAAATAAAGTTTGAGAAAAATGAGGGAAAAAAAGAGAACTGATAAGAACCAAAAATAAAAGAAAAATAGAGGTTAAAAACAAATGAATTAAAAAAAGGAAAAAAAAAAGAAATAGATAATGCTTGAGAAAAAAAAAGTGAAAAATATAAAGGTTGAGACAACTGAATCAAAATGTGAAAATAAAATTAAAGAAAAAAATAAAAAGTGAAAATAATAAAATTAAAGGAAAAAATAAAAAAAATGAAAATAATAAAAAATAGAATAATAAAATTAAAGGAAAACATAAAAAGTGAAAATAATAAAAAATAAAATTTGAGAGACAAATAAGTATGAAAAGTTTAAAAAATATATTTGAGGTGTAGAGGGGCAAAATGATACTTGTACTATACTTAAAAAGTTAGGAAGATTATTTTTAAAGATATTTTTTATTGGGATCAAATATCTAAAGCCACCTATATTTGGATTTATGACATGTAATTTTCTGGTACGGGATTGAGGTTGGGGTAGGGGTGAGTGCTTTTGAGAGTCATATGAATATTTCAAATTTGAGAGTGAAAATGAAAGAGAGTTTTGAAAATGTTTTTCTAACTTTTTGAAGGAAAACCATTTTCCTTAAATTTGATGAAAATGAGTTAATTTGGAAAACATTTTCCAAAACATTTAAGCCAAACAAACATGAGAAAATTAAAAAATATTTTTCAAAAAATATTTTCCTTCATACCAAACACACTCTAAGTATCATTATTTATTCGTAAGGTATAGTATTAATATTTTCTGATTTTAAATCTGACAAGTAGAAAATTAAACTTAAAATTTTAAAAATGCCATAAAGAACATTTAATAAAAAAATTGTCCAAAACAACACGTTTCTTTATACCCAAAACAAAAGGAAAACACATAAGAAAATCTTTTTGAGTTGTTTTTGGTGTTGACTCATAAGACAGAAATTACAAGCTAACTTATGATTTATTTTAATCTTAACTTAAAATTGAATATTTATAAGCTTTTTTTAATTTTACCCAAACTAAGGCTGTTCAAAATCGAACCATAACCATTAACCCAACCGCAAAATTGGTTTATTGGCTAATTAGTAATGGGTTGTCGGATTAATGATTGGAGAACGGATCAAAATTTTATAATTAATGACTTATTGGTGTGGAGAGGGATTACTCCATTTTCTTATCGGGTAAACTGTTAACCAATTAAGAATTATTATAATTATATTTGTGCCCCCTAGATATATAAGTATCTTTTATCAATCCAACATATAAAACTCCATTTATTACTCTATTCATTTCTTCATTTAGAAAATAACATGCCACTTCTTGTGACATCTAAACATAAAGTGCAGTCAGACTCCCTAAAATGTAAAGAAAATTTGAAATTAATTCTAAAACCAAACATAAATTATTCTTGACAACACAAAGGGCCGCAATAAACATGAAACAACCCAAATGTGTCCTTCACAAAGTTTGATATAAAACATAAAAATTTAAATAATATTAAAATTTTAATTTTTTTCTGTCAATCCAGTAATTAAAAATGTTTCTACATACATTTTAGGTCTAGAAGAAAATTCTTATTTGATTCAATGTTTTAACCTATTAAATAACTACACGGACAAAACTCAAGAAGCTTAAAAGATTGATAAATAGATCAATCATAGTGTACAAACAACTTAGTCGGTAAAGAAATGAAGGAACTACCAATAATTGCTAATCCAATACTGAACCAACCGTTATCTTATTTGGTGGTTAGTGGATTAGTATATTTAAAAACCGATAACCAATAAGCCAAATCGTTAAGCATAATTATCCAACTGATCCAACCGATAAACAGCCCTAACCCAAACAATAAAAGTTAAAAGGGACAAGTTAAATATGACATCGAACTATTGAAAATGACATATTTTATGCCATTAGTTATAGGTTTGACTCATTCATATCATCGTTTTTAAAAGTTTGTATCATCTATGCCATAACCGTACGAAAATGTTTATTTGTGTCATTATTTTGCAATGGTGATTTTTGAAAATCTATTTTTGCCACATGACCTCTTATTAGAAGTACATGTCACCAAATCTAAATCAGCAAATATTACTTAAATTAAAAGAAAAAAAGGAATAACTACATGACTTAGCAAATATAAGCTCTTAATTACCCTATTTATCTTAAGTTTCAATTAATTATAAATCACAACTTCTCTTGTCAATTAAATACAATTCATAGCCCCTCTCCTTTATTTTCTTTTTTTCTCAATCTTCTATTTCTCTTTTTTTTTTTTCCAGTTTTTATTTTCGTTTTTTCATTTTTTCCCCTTTTCCCTTTAATTTATTTTTTATTTTTTTTCTTTTTTACTTTTTCGTTTGTTTTCCCCTTTTTTTTTTTTTCTTGTTTTTTTTTTTTTTTTCCCCCCATTTCATTTTTTTTTCTTTTTTCATTTTTCTTTGTAATTTTTTTGTTTTTCATTTTTTCATTTTTCGTTCTTGTTTTTTTGGGTCATTTTTTTGTATTTTTTTTTTCCTATCATTTTTTGGTTGTTTTTGTATTTTATCTATTATATTTATTTGTATCATTCTATATATCTAAAATAAATTTATCATTTGTATTTGAATAGTTTAGCCGTGAATATGTATAATTTATCGTCTGTATTTGTATACGAACAAGTATATAGATTAATTGTGTTTCTTGAGTATAAAGTATCCAAATATGCAATGTGCCATTCATTGCAAATGTCTCGTTAGTATTTGTATGTCAAATTTATTATTTGTATTTCTATGTAAGCATCATTTGTATGCGCAAGCTTCATGTTATATACACATGTATCATTTGATTTTTATAATTTATCATTTGTATTGTTCATTTTGTATCAATAAAATAAAATTCATATAAATGATTATAAATACAAGTATTCACAAAAAGAAAATAACAATTCTTTTTCAATCATTTGAAAATATAAATGATGTTGCCAACTACAAATTCAAATACAAGAAAATAAAACAAATGAAATTACAAATACAATATGTGGTCAACTTACAAATAAAAATATGAAATAGTTCTTTTTTCTTAAAAATTGGTAACGAGTTATATTCACCAACACCCTAAATAGGCCTAATATATCATATATATAGATACAACCTCGAACAAAACTTACAAAGAGGCCAAAAAGTCTAGTAATGATGCAACAACATCAACTAACTGTTCTTTATACCAAAAATTAAGAAGAGAAATGCAGGAGATCTTGATCTTCTGAACTGGACTGGTTCTGCTTTCAAAACATCTTGCATTCCTCTCTTTCCAAATTGTCCACCATATGCAAGATGGAACATTCTTCCACCACTCTTTGAGATAAATTTCTCCTTGTATATTGTTCCAACTACATATTAGGTCAAAAGTACTCTGGGCATCACCCAAACAATTTGATCTAGAGCTGCAAAAAGTTGTCGTAGTCATTTGGTAATTGAACAATGAAATAAAAGACGCCCATTAGTTTTGGATTTTTGATTGCATAGAAAGCATCTAGAATTGAGATGAACTCCCTCCCCTCCCCTTTGAAGTATATCACGAGTGAGACAATTTTTATGTACTACTAACCATCTTACATTCCTCTCTTGGGATGAACTTTTGCTTTTCATATCTCTTTCCATGGCCATTGTACGTTGCTCTGCTTTAGATTAAGTAAGTATTTGTAAGCTTCTTTAACAAAGAAAACAGACTTGGTGTCGCCTTTCCAAGTGAGAAAATTCTCCTTCTCCAAGGACCAGAAAACCCTTCATGCTTACCCAAGAGATAGATAACTCTAGGAATCTCGTAGTCATATAGGAGCCTTCTAAATATAATATTCCACCCTTGGGGAGTCCAAATCTCTTCCAATGTAGCATTAGGAGAGGATGAAATAGTGAACAAATTATGGAATTGATCTATTAAAAGCCCATTCCTTAACCAGTTATCTTTTCAAAAGAAGATTTTCTTCCCATTGCCTAATTTAACCCCTATATTTTCTATAAACACCTTCAAAGGTTCCTGATGGATTTCCAATTCCCTACTCCATGTGCAGAAGTCACTGGTTTAGTAGTTTAGTGATCCATTTATTCATGCCTGCGTTGTATAACTTATCGCCATAATGCTTGCTCCTTTGTGCTATATCTCCAAAGCCACTTCAATATAGACTAATATTTTGTATTTTGAGATTTTTGATTCCTAGTCCTTCCACCTTCTTACTAGAGATCAGAATATTTCACTTGATCAGATGCAAACATTGTTATCCATGTTCCCTTCCAAATAAAGTTTCTTATCAACTTGTTTATACTTTTCCATACCTTATCAGGAATGGGAAAAGGAGACATTACGTAGGTAGGAATGAAGTCCAAAACACCATTGACAAGAACAACCCTTCTCCCTAATAACAAGTATTGAGCTTTTCATCTTGTAAGCTGATGAGTGGTAAATTTACTACTCATTGATGCCTAAATTCGTGCATACTACTATGATTAAACGGTGTTAATGAGACGAATTTGTCATTTGAATGCATTAATTCTCATGTTTTGCAGGTATATAAGTGATGGGCAGAAAAAAAGTAAAATGAGTTGAAAAGAGATCAAAAAGAGAAGAGTTAGTGTAAAAGTTGAAAAAACATGAGCATGATTTGACCCTCAGTTACCGTGATCGCGGTCTGAGGTCATGATTGCGACAAGTCCGAAATAGTCAAACTGGCGATCGAGATGGGCTCGTCGCGATCACGGGATCCATGCTCGTGATTAATCACTGGCAATCGCAAAAATGCGGGAAACAGCCCAGGGGCAGAAATGTAATTTCTCACAGTTGGTTCTAATTCTCCGTAGGACGAAAACCCTTTCACTTTTTGGATATCACCAACTAGATTTTGAATTTTTTACTTTGGAAAACCCTACTAAATTAGACAAGAATATTGTGGTTAATTTTTCAATTAAGTGTAGTTGTAATTAAAGTTGAATTAAAGAATACTCTTGCTTGCATCTTAAGTGAAAGCTTTGAATGACCATTTTGGTATATTTCTTTATTTAAACTTCATGAGTAACTAAACATCTATCTTGGGGTTATGTTGGAATAGGTGCGAATATGTGTGGGTTTTGATTATTAGTGTTGATTCTTAGTTAATGATGTTGGGTTTCACTAATAATTGCTTATTGAGCGGAAATTTGTGGGTGAAAACCCCAAATTCCCAAAATCTCATATCATCCTTGAAAGAAGGAAGTGAGTATGCCTTTAGATCCTATACCATCCTTAAAAAAGGGATATGGGTGATAAGGTATTAGTGAACAATAATTAGTCATTAGCTTATTCCTTTACATTGTCTTAGAAATAGGGATGGATTGTGAATTTAATATGTCTTGGGCGTCCTTCTAGAAATAGGGATGCCCAATTGAGGTCTTGGGTGGATTTGGTGGCCACACTCATGAGGTATCCGAAAGGGTCCATGAGTGATATTTTTGGTGGTTGGTTGAAAAACTAGCATAAAAAAATCCTTAACCTAGCCTACCCATATAGTCATTAACTAGAAGTTGCATTTAATGATCATGAACCATGCATTATTTGTCTCTAGGAAGACATAATCCCAAAACTATTCTCCTACTGGAATATTACCTACTTTTGTTGATCTTAATCGATAGTTTGAATAGATTTTATCAAAACAACCTTCTAAACCTTACCCCTTAAATTTTAATTTATGTCTTTTATTTCATTTACATTACGGGTATATCTTAGTAACTTTCAACACCCATAGGATTTGAATACTAATTCCACTCGTCTAGGATTTGACCCCAACTCAAGTTGATTTATTATATTTGACAATGATCGCCTTGCCAATAAATCATGGAGTAAGTTGAGCGTGATCAAAATAGCGCAGTTGTCGGAGAGTGAAACTTAATTTTTGCTTGTGCAGTGTTGACAGTAGCTTTGGGTTTACCGTAGTGGTTGTTATTTATTTGGTTGTTGTTTTTATTTATTTTTAGCTGATTTCAGTAATGTCCGCGACACAATGAGTGATCATGCAAGTAAGGACAGTACCTTTGATGGGCCCCTTGATGATGAGGAGCAAATCCATGATGTTAGACGTGCGAGTACTATCCGTATCCCACCTAATCAAGGGAATGGGGTATTTCACGTCACAAGTGTTATGTTGCACATGCTTCAAATGAAAGGTCTCTTTGGCAAGCAAGCTCATGAGAGTTTGAAAAATTTTGTAGAAGTGTGTGCCCCTTTCGACATTGCTAACATCTCACAAAAATCCACACAATTGTGCCATTTTCTATTTTATCTAATGGGTGAGGCAGTGTTATGGCAACTATCTCTTCTCGCCAGGTCCATCACATCGTGGGATGCACTTATTGATGTTTTCTTAGATCGATACTTCCCACCATTAAAGATGTTGTAATTGCGTGACAAAATCACAAAATTTCATCAGTTGAATGGAGAGCCTCTATATGAGGTGTAAGAGAGATTTAATGGAAAACTTTTGTAATGCCCCAACCATGAGGTGCCGGAGAATATGATTCTCCAAATATTTTATCGGGCTTTGGATCAACTAAACAAAATCGTGGTGGATAATGCGGTCGTTGGGTCACTTGTGAAGTTATATTATGGCATGGCTTCAAACTTGATTAAGGAAGTCACAAATAAAATAGGGGGTGACATAACTGAGACACCGAGGTTAGGGGTGTGAAAAAACCGAACCAACCAATAAACCGAGCCGATAAAAATGTTACTGGGTTATTGGTATTGGGTTATTAGGTTAACGGTTTTTTATTGGTTTAATAAAAAAATTTATTGAGTAAACGGTTCGATTTTAGTTTTAGCTTATTGGGTTATCGGTTTAACCGATAACCCTATAGGATATACTAAATTACTATTTTACCC
>NC_061111.1:235498239-235548460 GCF_002878395.1 Capsicum annuum | reverse complement strand
TAGCTTACAATAACTAGGATTTAATTTTTTTTTCAGAAACAACATACAGTTCAAGTTTGAAGATTCTTGTTAACAAAACTGCATTGTGTAGGAGTTTGGCGACAACTTAGATTCTATTTTTTTATGTTAGTTGTTACTATTTCTATTTTATGAGTATTTTCTTATTAGTTAAACCAAAAATCAAACCGTTAAGGACAAAAAATTGATAAACCAAAAATCTTATTGGTTGGTTATTGGTTTTGCATAATTAAAAATCGAAAATCGATAAACCGAACCAATAATGCATAAAACCAAACCGACTAATGCACACCCCTAACCGAGGTAGCTAAAGGGTCCCCTACCGCTTCCTATATTGATAAAGAGAAAAGAAAGAAAAAAGAAGTGAGGGAGAGAAACATGGAAAAAATGATAATGCAACTAGAAATCCTTACGAAGCATGTAATGGGTGCACCCAAGAAAATGGTAAATGATATGGCATCTAAGGGATATAATGAAGTAGAGGCCAAGAGTCTTAATGAATAAATTAGATACTTGGCTAACTATCCGGGGGATTCTCGCCCGGCCTATCAAAGGCAAGGTGGTAACCAAGTTTGTACTGATTGTAAAAGAGAATGTGAATGGTGTGATAGGGAAAGAAATCATGATTGGAGGGAAAAGGAAAGGGAGTATAATATATATGTGCCCCCCATGATCGAGTAAGAGCAAAGAGTCCAATCACATTGATCCAAAAAAAATCAAGACCAAGGATGAGTTAGCAAGAATCTTGATGAGAGTGGAGAAAACAGATAAGATGGTTCGAGAATTAAAAGGTGGCTTTTCGTAAATCAACCAAATGGTTGTATCACACTCTAACTCAATCAAACAATTGGAGACTCAAATTGGCCAAATCTCTACTCAACTTAATGTTAGATAAAAATGGGTCTTCCTAGTGATACCGTTGTGAATCCAAAGAATGATGCTCAAGTGTTGACAATCGTCACTAGGAGTGGCAAAATCCTCAGTGATTATGTGGTTGACGTTGAAAAATAGACCAACGTTGAACAAACAAATATGAAGAATAATCTTATGGTTAATTCAAATGAGGAAGCTCTAAAGTCTCAAGAAGGGGATAAAAAAAACCAATGATAATTGAAAAAATGGTTGATGAGGAGGAAGATCCTAAGGTAGTTGAGAATAATGAATCGCAAAGTGATCCATTGCCTACCATGAAGGTTTTCCCTCCATTACCTCAAAGACTCAATAAGAAAAAGGATAATGTCAAATTTAAGACGTTCCTTTCTAAGCTTATTAATCTCTTAATTAATATCCTATTGCTAGAGGCCATTTAAGAGATTCCTAGATATGATAAGCTAATGAAGAAGTTGATGTTAAAAACTTCTTGTTGATGGCGAAACCATTGAAGTTACTCATAGGTGTAGCGCTATCAAGACTAGTGCTATAGTGAAAAAGAAGGAGGATCCTAGGGCCTTTACAATCCCTTGCACCATAGAGACACACAAATTTGAGAAAGCCTTATGTGACCTTAGTGTAAGCATCAATCTCATGCCATATGCAATCTATCAAAGACTTGATTTGGGCACTCCTACTCCAACAAAAATGAGGCTTTTGATGGCGAACCGGTCTATCAAGAAATCATTTGGAATTTTGTTTGATGTTTTGGTAAAGGTAGAGCGCTTCATTCTTCCGGTGGACTTCGTTGTGCTTGATTGTGAAATCGACCAAGATATGCCGATCATCCTTGGGAGAACTTTCCTTGCAACTGGAAGATCAACTATTCATATGGAGCAAGGATAAATGAAATTTTAGGTCCAAAATAATGAAGTGTCCTTTTGGGTTTGTAAAATCGAAAAACTACCCATGAAATTACAAGTAGTGTCCGTCAGTGATGTTGTGGACAAGAAAGTGGATGATGGATCCATCAAGGATCCACCTTGAAAGTTGAAGAACATTGTGCCGCGATGATAAATTAGGCGCTAGGTGAGAGACAACCCATCAATGCCACGAAAATGGCCAGTATCCTTTGAATTTTGATTAGTCAAGTAGATTTCATTTTTATTTATGATTGATCTATGAAATTATTATACTATGAGGTGTTTTGAATGAGTTTGAGAAAGTGAAAGTGTGGTGCATTTGAGTAAGGGCTGAATAGTTGAAAATAGGGGAGCAAAAACAACCTCGGTTATCGCGATAGGATGCGGTTCGCAATTGCTATGATACGGGTATCGTGATAGCAGTCCCACAATATCAATCACGATCATGACCACTATCCCACGATCCCAATCACGATCGTGATCGCAGCTGTTTTAAAAGCTGAACATTCGCAACCCCATCCATTTCTCCTTCAAACTTTTTCAATTTTTTTCACAATTTGCACCCATTTTGGTCATATTATGAGCATCCAAATTATGCATTTAATCCCTCTTTGCATCTCTCAATCAGTATGTGCTTCAAATTCTCTTTTTATGCATATGTGTAGGCCTTAGAACTCATGTCTTAGAATTGGACTAAAATTGAACTTTTTCTGCTAAATATTTGTGTCACTATGCTTGCTTGGTGTGGTTAGCTATTTTTATTGATGTGCAAATTCTTGAATAAGTCTTGAGTACCCAAAATTTTTCAAAATGATAGAAATATATTGTGCACACCAAGTGTTCGATTAAATGCCCGAAAGAATTTCTTAATTGTTTGCACATGTTCGAAGGGCATGATTGAACACCTAGGGACTATGTTTAATGTTTATAATATAAAATATTTTATGTGGAATACAAATGGGTATTGAAATTGGAAGTTTAAGCGTCTGAGCAATTGATCAAACCTACCACAGTTATCGCAATCGCGGATTGAGGGTCGCGATCGCGATAACTGAGAGCATGATCCTGACCGGTCTCAGGATTTGCAATCACGATCCAGGTAGATCGCGATTGCGATAATTGAAACCAGTCTTATAGACTGGTCTAAATATCAGATTTGAATTTTAAGCCTGTACACGTCCCATAAGCCCTTCATTTAATTCAATCAAGTTAAATAGCACATATTCCTCACATTTTCCTAATGAACTAATGCCATGTTTATAAATCCTAGGTACCGAATGACAACCTATGATAACCACCATTTTATGCCGTTGGAATATGAGGCGACATATTATGAGGACCTTATGAGAAAAAAACTATTACCCGAGAGGGGGATCTCATTAGAAAAAGTGCCCAATAAACTTTTGGTCTTCTATGAGAGGCTAGAGGCCATAATATGGATATGTTTTGCCCTAGAATCATGCTGAGCAAATGAGCATGGGTGAGGGAGTTCTACGCGAATCTCAGCGTAGTAGATCTCTCTAACCCTAACCCAGTGATAATAATCAGGGTCAAAGAGGTTTGTTTTGGGGATGAGTAGATTAATGAATTTTATAGATTGGACAATGTTTACATGAGGGACTACGAGGCCAAGGATTGTGCTATGAAAGCTGGCTGGTTGAGCATTTATGCTCGGGAAGGAAGATCCCATGGGCCAGCACTTAGACAGGGATGCTGATGAGTGACTTCACGGTCGAAGCGAGGATCTGGTTAACCATTATTTGTAGCAGAGTCTCCCCCTTCATCAACCTGACAAATATCACAACTATGTATGCTTTGATGGTGGCCTGCCTCTTTGACAACATTCCTCTGAATGTTGGCCGATTTGTGCTTATGGAGATTCGGCATTATAGAAATAAAAGGGGGCCCATGATTTTATTTCCATCATTAATCACTGATTTGTATTGGCGATCTGGGGTTGATGCATTCCCGAAAGATGGTTGGGCCTCTCCCAAGACTCCCATTTACCCACTGAACATCCGAGAAGAGGGAGCCCTTAGAAGGATCAATAAGAGAAAGGTTGACTTGGAGAGGTCAGTGGAGGATGATGTTGATTCATACAGGCCATCCACAGCAGGGCCGATTGATGAGATATCATTCGATATGAGAGTGATCAAGGAGCTAGTGTCCAAGTTTCCTCAGGGGCTGGGAGAGTCTTCCACCAACGGTCATTCTTATGTTGCTCGATCTAACTATGAAAAGTTATTGAAGGGTTATAAGAAGAAGGGGGCCACTGTTGCTAATATTGATAGGGCCTACTCATCTCTAGCATATTCACACAGAGTGCTCAGGGACTCGCATGAGAAGACGAAGAAGAAGAAAGACAAATTTTTCACGAAGATGTGGAAGGGGTGAAGGGCCTTTGGAAGGTCCTAAAACCCAGAGACAAACCTTTTTCTCCTAGATTTGATAGTGATGATGAGGCCCCAGCTGAGTGGTCAGGCTCAGATTATGCCAGAGGTGATGCTGATACCGATGACAACAACAGTTCTTGATATGGTTACAGGGAGCACCCTTTACTCTTGTCTTATGCTTTCTTGATACAGCAAGGTCACTACAAGTTTTTAGGTGGGAGTGGACATATCTGTATTCATTTATTTGGTTTGTATATTGAGATATTTTTGGATGTTCTTTATTTTGGTTTGGTAGTTTTTATTTTTGGGTTGTAATAATTGGGTATCCCAATGGTGCCTATATTTCATGGATTATTTGCTTGTTTCATTCTTAGATTTTTATTTTATCTTTATCGTGTTTATGATGATATCGAATGAGCCTTTCCCTATGATTGATTGAGTGATGACATTTTAAAGGGAAAATCATCGTGATTGGGTTTTGTTCCATAGATGCAGGAGAGGTCTATGTACCCGTACATTTGAGTTTTCGAATCTCCCTTATACCTATGGTGAAGTTTGAGTGGCCATATGGTTTTCCCTCATGAGAGTAGAAATATGAGGCGATGAATTGGTTTGGTGCCATCAATAGCAAATTTTGTGTGGTGTAAATGAAAAGCAAACACCTCCCTCCAACCAAAAAATTTTTAAAACCAAGGACGTGGACTTGAATAATTTTGTAACAATTCTTTACCTCCTTTTGTGACTCCAAAGTCTTTAGTTTGTAGTATATGATAAATACTTCATTTTGTCTTTAGTAGGAAATCCAATTGAGCCTCTTTGAAAAGTTTGCATGCCATGTGTGGTGAGCGTAATTGTGTATCTCTCGTGCATACTTGTATCATCTAGAACTTGCCCTGTTAGTCTCTCAAGGCTAATCGTGATTATGCTTGGTTGGTAAAATGACCTTAGTCCTTCTTTGTGAACATAGGAGCCCACTTTAGCCTAAATAGCCTACCTGTACATAGAATAGTATCCTTGGTACCCATTTTGAGCCTTCAAGCCTTTCTTTGTAAACCACATTACAAGCGTTGAACCATTCAAAGTTTGTCCCTCTTCTAAACCCTACCCTCCTTGAACTTAAAAAATGAAACTCGAGGCTAAATCCCTAAGTTGGGGGCGGTAAGTTTTGGAAGAAGTAACCTTGGGCCATGATATTGTAAGTGGATGCCAAAAAAGAAAAGAAAATAGAGAAAATGAAAAAGTTAAAGAGAAAGAAATCATAAAAAGATTGAATAACATAGATTGCAAAAGAAATAGTCAAAAAGAAAACACTTTTAAAGAGATGGATAAATCAAGGTAGCGAAAGTAGGCATGTGGGAATTTTGGAAACAAATGAAGTGGTCCATGGTCAAAAGTTGCGTTGAATAGTATGATGTAGTTATTCAAGGAGGGTGTAGTTACTTTGTTCCTAAATGATATCATACCCTTTCTCGATCCTATGTTACAAGCTTGAAAAAGTATTTTGAGATCTCTAACCAAGTGTATTCATTGTAGTGGCGATTAAAAATAAGGGCAAATATATGGTATGGTACCTGTTAAAATTAAGAGAGTCTTTGTGAGAGTCCATTTTTACACTTAAATCCCTTGTTGCATAATAGATAATTTGTTGTGTGAGATTTCCTTTTTATGGGGAGGCATGTAGACAAATTGAGGCGGGTGAAATTGTCATCTTCTGAAAATTGAGGCAAAAAGAGTATAGTGGAGTTTCAATCGATAGAGAGTCACTTTTAGAGAGTTAGTGATTGTTGCATTGTTGTTGTTTAAAGTCTTTTGCATCTTTGAGATTATGCTTCATGTTAAGAGGAGTTGTGAGAATAGCTTTGCCCATGCTTGAGGGCTACTTGTTGGTATTGATCAAGCTCGAAGTCATTGTGATCATTTGGTCATTTAAATGGTATTGCAATTGCATAGTCTCATTGAGTAAGAAGTAATATTGCTTGAGGACAAACAAAGGTTTAAGTTGAGGAGTGTTGATGAGTGGTAAATTTACCACTTATTGACGCCCAAATTCGTGCACACTACTATGATTAAAAGGTATTAATGAGACGAATTTTTCATTTGAATGCATTAATTCTCATGTTTTGTAGGTATATAGGTGATGGGAAGAAAAATAAAAAAGGGAAGAGTTAGTGCAAAAGCTGAAAAACCATGAGCATGAACTGACCCTCAGTTACCGTGATTGCGGTCTGAGGATCACGATTGTGACAAGTCAGAAATAGTCAAACTGGCGATCGCGATGGGCTCACCACGATCACGGGAGCCACGCTCGCGATCAATCACTGGCGATCGCGAAAGCGCGGAAAATAGCTTAGGGGCAGAAATGTAATTTCTCCCAGCTGGTTCCAATTCTCTATAGGACGAAAACCCTTTCACTTTTTGGATATCATCAACTATATTTTGAAGTTTTTTCTTTGTAAAACCATACTAAATTAGGCAAGAATATTGTGGTTAATTTTATAATTAAGTTTAGTTGTAATTAAAGTTAAATTAAAGAATACTCTTGCTTGCATCTTAAGTGAAAGCTTTGAATGACCATTTTGGTATATTTCTTTCTTTAAACTTCATGAGTAGCTAAACATCTATCTTGGGGTTATGTTGGAATAGGGTGCAAATATGTGTGGGTTTTGATTATTAGTGTAGATTCTTGGTTAATGATGTTGGGTTTCACTAATAATTTTTTGTTGGGTGGTAATTTATGGGTGAAAATCCTAAATTCCCAAAATCTCATATCATCCTTGAAAGAGGGATGTGAGTATGCCTTTAGATCCTATATCATCCTTGAAAAAGGAATATGAGTGACAAGGTATTAGTGAATAATAATTAGACATTAGCATAATTTTTTACGTTGTCTTAGAAATAGGGATGGATTGTGAATTTTCTATGTCTTGGGCATCCTCCTAGAAATAGGGATGCCCAAATGAGGTCTTGGGTGAATTTGTTGGCCACACTCATGAGGTATCCGAATGGGTCCATTGGTGATATTTTGGTGGTTCGTTGAAAAACTAGCATAAAAAACCCCTAACCTAGCTTACCCATATTGTCATTAACTAGAATTTACATTTGATTATCATGCACTCATGCATTATTTGCCCCTAAGAAGACATAATCTCAAGACTCTTCTCCTATTGGAATATTACCTACTTTTGTTTCTCTTAATTGGTAGTTTGAATAGATTTTGTCAAATTAACCTTCTAAACCATACCTCCAAATTTTAATCTATGTCTTTCATTTTATTTACATTACGGGTATATCTTTAGTAGCTTTCAACACCCATAGGATTTGATACTAATTTCACTTCGACCCAACATAAGTTAGGTTATTATATTTGACAAGTATTGCCTTGACCATAAATCATAGAGTAAGTTGAGCATGATCACAAGAATCCTTTCACATCTATTCGGTATCCCTTTCCTTATATCAAAAACTTTGTTTTTTGAGCCTAAAGAAAGACCCAAATATTTTTTAGGTAGAGCACCCAACTCACAACCTAAAATTCCAACAAGAATATAGCGGTTTGGGACTTCATTGACAAGAAACATTTGGCTCTTCCTTCAGTTTACATAAAGTTTGAAGATAAATTAAAAAATAGTAAGAATCAACCTCAAATGCATTAGTTAGAAAGGTTCTGCATAACAAAGTATCAAAGCATCATTTACATAAAGAAGATGTAAGATCTCTAAACTGTTTTCCCTATTTTGAATAGTGAACCCCCTCAAATCACCATTAGTTGTAGAGATTCTCAACATACTGCTAAGTCTTTCCATGACTATGATGAAAAGAAAAAGAGAGAACGGATCTCCTTGCCTTAAAGCCCTTTTGAATTGAAAAAAATCCTTCAGGGAGTCCATTAATAAGAATCAAGAACTTAATTGTACTGATGCAGTAGTAGATCCATTTAAGCATTTATCCCCAAAACCCATCACGCTCATAATATTGATCAAATACTTCCAATTACAATGATCGAAAGCTTTCTCATTGTCTTGTTTACAAAGGACACCAGGTTTCTTATCCTTCTGCCTAGTATCAACACATTCGTTTGTAATAAGGGGAGCATCAATAATTTGTATACCTTTAATGAATGTCATTTTTTTTTCTTTCCGCTAAGGTCTTGGAGATAATCTTGTAAAAACTACTAATCAAGATGATCGGACTATAATCTCTTAATTCTTTGGCTCCATTTTTCTTTGGAATAAGAGCCATGAATGTAGCATCAAGACTTTTTTCAAAAAAGTATGAGAGTTTAAATTTTCCATAGTTTGGAGGATTTCCACCTTAAAAAAGTCCCAACAAGCACTGAGACCATCAAGATCGGGGCCTTTATCTTCTGCACATAATCTGATATTGTGGAGCACCTCCTGCTCTTTTAAAGGCCTATCCAACCATAAATTTTCCTCATCAGTGATTGTAGGCTGATTTTGAATGATAAATCTAGGCCTCCATGATTTTGATTCAGAATACATCTATTTATAAAAAGTGATGATTTCTTCTTTGATGACATTTGAGTCGTTGACTTCCTCTCCCTGGATCTCCAGTTTGTCTATAATATTTAATATCTTATGAGCATTTTCCATCCTGTGAAAAAAGCTTAGTGTTCTTATCTCCCTATTTTAATCATAGAATTCTTGATTTTTGCCTCCAAGAAGACTCCTTATATTTGGAAATTTCGTCAAAGTCCATTAATAAATTGGCTTTGTGATCAATTCATCATCTGTAAGGTTTCTTTGTTCCTGCAAAGCATTAAGATATGATAGTTGGGCAAGCAACCCTGATTTTCTCCTTGCCAAATTGCCAAATTTGTTGGCATTTCACTCCTTTAGTTTAGTTTTCAACAATTTAAACTTTGAAGCTAAAACAAATCCGGATGGCCTTGAACTACAAAAGAGAGCCACCAAGATTTAACCACATCTTTGAAACCCACTACCTCCAACCACCAATTAGCAAACTTGAAGTAAGACTTCCTTTGGTCTCAATCTACACAGGCAAGTTGGATAGGACAGTGATATAAAATAATTTTGGGCAATAAAAATTACTTGATCTTGCTAAATTTTTTATCCCATTCAGTTGAAAAGAGAAATCTATCAATTCTTGAAGCATTACCATGGTTGTTCCCTTTATTCTAGGTGAAGAAACCTCCGGTAAGAGGAAGATCTACTAGTTTAAGTTCATTGATTGAGTTAGAAAACTCCTTCATAGCTTTTGTGAGATTGTGGATGTTTCTCATTTCATTAGAAAATCTAATAATGTTGAAATCACCAGAAATCACCTATGGTCCATTAAATAGACCCCCTGAAACTGCTAAACCCCATCATAATTCTAACCCCTTTCTTCCGTTATTTGATCCATAAACCCCTATGATGAACCAAGTAATGTTTTGTCTAGAGTCCGTGAGCTTACATGTAATACTTTGATTGCCGGACTCAACTAATTTCCCGTCCAACACTCTTTTATCCAACATAATGAGAATACCTCCCCTAGTTACAATTACCTTAAGATTAACAAAATCTACCTATATGCTAACCTATACATGTCTAGCTATGTTGGTAATATCCCCTTCCATTTTTGTTTCTTGTAGAACCAACCCATAATATCTCCATTCTTTAAGCAACATTTTAATTAATCCATTTTCCTCCGTCATTCAATCCCCTCACATTCCATGATAGAATGCTTATCTTCATTAATCTATTTTAAGATTGTCCACCCCCTCCCCTCCCCCCCTGATCCTTGGTTTCTGGCTTTGTACTTAATGCCTGAGATCAAACCTTTCAATTGCTTCTGCCCCTTTAGCTTGAATTCAGGTATTGAGCCTGCTGAAAATTCTCCTCTTTTTTTCTATTGTTGATCTTCATTAAAAGAGACAAAGTATCCTCTTCACATCCTTCAAAGTTAACTCTGAATTGTTTGCTAAGTTTGATGATGTTCAAGTGCACCCACAGTGAAGCTTCTAATTCAGCCTTTTCAATGGGAAGTTCAATAGAAGGAATATCTTTTATATTGCATGGTGATGGTTCCCCATAAAAGACCATTTATGTATCCCTTTCAACCCTATGAGAAGTCTCTCTTATTTTGATGGGTTCAGAGATACCCATCACTTGAATAGATTGGGAGTCCGAGACTTGATTTTGAATAGCTTAAAAATCAGGAACCAGAGAGTGAAAAGAGAGAGAGAGAAAAAAGAGTTCCATTTACATGGGATCGAAAAATTCTATCGTAGGTTCCAAAGAGCACACTAACTTAAACATAATAAGTGGCTCAATTTTCTTAGAACCGCAGTTTTTAACTTGGTTGTTGGACTGGTGGTTGTCTTAATTATTGGGCTTAATGAAAATGGACCAACAACTGAAATAACTGGCCTAATTGAACTTCTTTAAGAGGGTACATACTTGTTGACTCTTCTCCACATGCGAGATGTTTGAGATTCAAACCCTCATCTCTTCTCAAGGATTGTACCTCCCTAGCCCTAGCCTTAACATAGGGTCTAGAAGGCCTTGTTTTTGCAATAGTATATTTTGATAAGCATCACCAGACCCTTGCCAAAATTTTAACCCAGAGAGGGAGAGTATAATAATACTTTTCACGTTCTATTTGCATCCATGAAAATAGAATATAAATACAAATACAAATAAAATGAATCACAAAATACAAACACAATATGTAGTCAACTATAAAATACAGATATAAAATAGTTTTTTAAAATACAATTGTGAATTGTATAAAATATAAATGAAGGTGCAAACTATAAAATATAAATATAAATGAGAACTATAAAATACAAATACAAATGTGAACTATAAAGTACAAATAAAAATACAATTGTATCAAAAAAATATAAATATAAATGATGGTGCGAATACAAATACAATAAGATATTGTGATGTTTTTGTTATCCATGACTTGTGCTCGATGTAGCCATATTTATTAAAAATACAAAAAACATAAAATAGAACAAAAAAATGAGAAAGTAAAAAAAAGGAAAAACACAAAAATAGGGGGGAAATCAAAAGGAAAAAAACACGAAAAAGAAAAAATACCAAAAAAGAAAAAATTAAAAAAGAAAAAGAAAAAAATGAAAAAAATAAGAAAGACAAATAGAAGTCAGAGATAGAAGAGAGAAAAACAAAATGAAAGAATCTAAAAAGAAAAAAGTAAATGAAAATAGAAAAAAATCAAAAAGTAAAAGATAAATGTAAGAAAATAAAAGGAAAAATAAAAAAATAATGATGAATACAAATACAATGAATGACTATGATGTTTCTGTCATCACCATGGATTGTACTCGACGTAGCCATGTTTTTTGAAAATATAAAAAATATAAAACATAAAATTAAATAAGAAAAAGATGAAATGAGAAAGAAAAAAAGAAATTAAAAAATAATAAAAAAATAGAAGAAAGAGAAGAAGCAACCAGAGGTAAAAAGAGGAAAAAAAAAAACAATAACAAAAACATAAAAAAAAAAAGAGAAATAAAGACTATGGATTATAATTTTGAAAGTTGATGGGAGCATTACCACTTTGTTGATACATAAATTATTTTTTGTGTCATACTCGTTAAAATGAAATTCGATATAGTTAATGATTTTAATTTTAATTTTTAATAAATTCAATTTTTGTTTTAACCGTGTGGATCAATTATTTTAATGGATCTAATATTAATTTTTTATTTGAAGTAATGTTGGTTGATTTAAATTGGGAAAAAGTCAAATATGTCCCTAAACTTTGCGAAAATGTTCAGATATATCCTCCGTTAAAAGTTTAGCTCACCAATATCTTTGCCGTCAAAGTCTTGGGCCATATATACCCCTGTTACCAAGTTTTGGGTCATATATACTCCGGTTGTCAAGTTTTGGGTCATATATACCCCTATTGCCGTTAATTGCTTTGATAAAACTTTCCAACTCATTTTTTCCATTTTTTTAGAAATCATATTTTTCACATCACTTTTTAATTGCCACATCACATATAATTAAACCCACCCCTTCTTCTACACATTAACCATCCTTCAAATACTCTCATCTACCTCACAATCTCTTTAGATTTTCTTTAATTTGCTGAAATTCCTTTGTTGTGTTTTTCGATTCTTGCATAACCCCAAGAATCATCATGTAAAAAAATGAAAAAAAGTCAAGAATACCCCATAAAAACTCAAAGCAAAATTGCGATGAAAATTAAGAATTAAAGTTCTTACCAACTGCAAATTATTTTAGTATCATATCAACCGACTTCATCTTTTGCACCACCGTTAATTCTAACATCAAGAATAAGAATAATAAGAAAAACCTATAATACCCCGAAAATCCAAACCAATGTTAGAGTCATGTTCCAAGCTCATGCAAAATATCTTATAGTTCCTTGGTAGTTTTATGAGTTAGTTTGATGTATATTAGGGTCTCAAATAACTCCCAGCTATTAGACGAATCGAAATAATCCTTTTCGATTGAAATTTTGATAAGAATGTTGCCTTAGTCAACTTCAAACGAGCATATCTTTTGATCTACTCAGAATTTTCCAGCTCACGACCCATCAAGTTGTGAAAAATTGAATTAGCTTTCTAACGATACTAATTTCATTCAAATCCGATACTCGGGTGAGAAGTTGTGACACTTTTAATGAAAGCACTGGTACAATACGAGTAGCACCGCGTGGCGGTGACCCCAAAAATAGCATTCATCCTTTTCCAGTATGCCATCGTGATTAGCATCGTGTCGCACCGATGGGTTATTTCCTAATTGTCATTTTTCAGTGAGGCACCGCTATGATGCTGTTTCGCGCCAAAATACCAGTTCAGAATTGTCCTTTCCAGTGGAACAACGTGATAGCACCGCATCGCGCCATTGAAAAAAATGGGGATTGTCTTTTTTCCAGTGGCTCGATGCGATTGTACCGCGTCGCGCCGGGTGTCAAAATTGGAATTTCTAGTTTCTAGTTTCGAGTTTTAATTTTTTCAAGGGTTTTTAAGTCTTTTTCCTTCACCTTATTTAGTCCAAACACGGGATTTAAGTCCCTAAATATCACTTTTACATCACTTTTAACAACTTTTCCCAAATTGAAATCACTCTCTCTCAAAAGAATAAACCCTACCCTTCAAAATTCAAGATCAAATATCAAGAAATTCACCATCAACTCTCACGAATTCATCAACCCAGTATGTTAAGTGTTCATCCATGGGTTCCTTCTACTTATGGAGTCCAAGTATCCTCTTTTAAATCTAAAGTTGTGATCTTTACACGTTATTATGATTTTAAATTGTGATTTTAACCATGAACTCCCATGAATTGCAATTCTATACCATGTTTAAATGAAATTGTTTTTGTTTATCAGACCCCACATATTCTAATGTTGTTATTCACTGATTTAAATCATGATTAATTGTTATTGATGTCAAAATTATGTTATTACTCCAAATTTCATACTATTTCCATGATTAGTTTAAACTATGAATATTAAGTGTTTGATAAAATGCCTATAAGAATAAATATTTGATAAAAGCTTTTATGTTATGTCCTTCAAGCTTAAGTACTATTTTACTATTATTGCTATTGAGTCCTGGAGGTTATGAATACCTGAAATTTTAGATGGTTACCTAGTCTTAGTATCTTTAGAATAGTTTCAGAATATGTTATGAGTATTATCAGTTCAGTCATTCATCAGAATTAGTTAAACTTAGGACAATTCAACATTCCGAGTCAGTTAAGTTGGGAGTAGGATTTAGCACCGAGCGAGTGCAGGGATGGCGACTTCCCCATCAGATGGGCAGAGTCGTTAGTAGCAGTCTCTGTACTCCATAACTACGTAGCCAGCGTAGGATATGGGGAGTCACCCATCAGTTTAGGCTTGGGTACCTTTCAGGGGTTATCCGTCAGTTTAGGCTTAACACCCTTAGTCCTTCGAGATAGTACATCAGTCTAGTGGATGTCGCGCCCTATTTCAAATCGGTCGAAACAGCACACGACATATGGTGGTATGTCGTAACTCTTGGGATTTGAAAATCATTTTTAGAGTCGCCACCTACTTTTTAGGAAAATTAGGAAAAAATTATTTTTTATTGTGTAAAATTCTGTTTTGGTCTTTCAAAAATATTTAGAGATTCAGAGTAAGGGTTTTGGTTACGTGAGGGGAAGGTGTTAGGCACTCCTCAAAGGCTATTCGAAGATAGTCCTTACACTCAATTTAGAAAAATATTAGGAAAACTATTACTTCGTTATTTGCTTAAAACAGTGATAGAAAAATTTTATTGTTATTTTTTTTATTACTTAAAAAGAAAGGAAACTTATGGTATAACAAACATGATGCTACAACGTACAAGGAAGTAGTATATGTATCAATATAAAGAACTCTTATTTTTTTCATAATTGTAATAGAAAACTTGTTATCCTTAAATGCATATGAATAAAATTTATCATGAATTAAAAGACATTTTAAAGCGTGAAATAATTTATTTTAGACAAGTGCGAATATGAGTATTTTTAAAAATATGAAAGGATGTAAAATTGGTTGGTTAGTGAAGTTAAATGGATTTAGATTGATAATAAGAGAGAAATAAATGAGATAATATAATGTATAGATATAATAAGACGCAAATGAAAAAATGATGATGATGATGATAATAATAATAATAATAATAATAATAATAATAATAATAATAATAATAATAATAATAATAATAATAATAATAATAATAGTGTAGATAATAATAGGGATAATAATTACGGTATAAATGTTAATAATGACTATAACAATAATGTTGATAATAATAATCGAAAATAGTTATTAAAATAATTATAATAATATCAAAATAATATACCTTGTACGTAGTAGCAGGTGAACGTGCATACCTCGCATATCTAACCTTTTGAAATCTGAAGGGAGTAATCTCATGCAAATGTTGGAAATTGAAACGTTAGAATTATTGACTTATTAAAATGACTAATGAACTTTGTCGAAAGTCTGAGTTTTATGGTTCACTTTCTTATTAATTTTTGAAAATTCTCTTATTGTTTTAAGGGAACATGAAAATTACTACGTCAATTTCATAAAAAAAATATTTTTTTGTTTGAGGCAATGTTGATTTTATTTATTTTTTTCCTTAAAGAATTACCCACGCGTTAAAATGATAAAGTCTTTTTTTTAAAGAGAAAAATCCACATTTTCCAAGAGTTAATAAATCGAGTTTTATTTGCGAAAGTATGAACATATTCACAAATAATAAATCAATGTAGAGATAATAAACGCCTAATGTAAACCGAGTGTAACATAAAAACATTATTTCGAGTTTCTAAGGGACATAACAATAATAATACGGTAAAAGAGTAAGGTCAAGAGATACTAGTCTCCTAAAGGAGTTCAAATTCCTATTTTTCGCGACTCCAAGGTTCTTGCAGTCCTAGTGATGGGTGACCCGATGCTTGGGTCAACAATGAGTTTCGTTTGTGAAACTCCAACTCTTGTGTTCACATGAAACAGAAGAAAGTAAAAGATTAGCGACCGATCAACTATAAAAAGAAACACAACAATACATAAAGGAAAAGATATATATATATATATACATAGTTCTACTTCAAAGACATCTCAGGAAGGGGTTTGAAGTAGATATGACAACACCAATTCGAAACAAAATGAGACATAATAGCCACTCTAGTATGGAAAGATAAATTCCTTAGCAAGTTGTAAGTGTGAAACTACGGGTAGTGAAAAAATTACGTGAATTGACAAAAAGAAAGTTAAAGGTGCACGCCATAATTTGATTACCTTACCCCCTTTTTTATGGGCCACCCAATAAAAGTATTCTAATTAACTAGTTGGGTGGCAAATATTGTACAAGTGGATGTTGAGGCCTTATCAAGTAGATATATATTGGATAAATTACAGAAACTAGCAACTTTAAGATCTTAATTATAGTTAATAACAATACTTTCTCAAAATCATAACTTATATCAAAACTAGCAATATTTTGACTTTTCTAGAGTTAAGCACGTGAATTCCACCAATTGCTTTTCCTTTACCTATTTTCAAGTAATTTACCTTATTTTCAAGCAATTTACCTATTTTTGGATTCCACCAATTACTTTTCCTTTACCTATTTTCAAGCAATTTACCTATTTCAGTTTCCTCTATTCTAACGTTTTTTTTTTTTCAAAATCGCTATTTGCTCTCTAATTTTGGATAAACTTATTCCCCAATAATTAAGGGAAGATGATTTTACAGTTAATGCATGTTATTTTTTTTTCATATAACTTTTTTTTTTGTAAAATAATTTCGGCATTTTTCAACCTTCTTCTGTGAATTTTTTTTTTGCGGTTTGAAATTTTTGGAGGTACGTGATAATTTCAGTACATACAAATCGTAGTAGTTCAGTTAGTGGGATTCCACCGATGAATTTTAGGTCCGATGAACTACCATCATTTAGTATTGATTTAACACAAGATGAAGAAATTAACTTGATTTCTACTAATTTTCAGTCAATGAGAGGTGTTAGCAAAGTAGAGGATCGAATCAGCGTAATGATCCGAAAAAGATTGTGGAAATCATGAAACGGAAAGCATTGAGAAGATCTTCATTCCAAAACCCACAAAAATTTAAAAATCGGAGGAAAAAAAATCGGATGAAAAAGAAGAATCTAGTCAAATTTCAAGTCCTGTTTTTTATCTGATTATGAATTTGAAGAAGAGAAAGTAGAAGAGGTATTTTTCTATTTGTAAAATTTTATAATTTCTGGACAACATGTTCATATATGTGTTTTATATATACAATTTATAAGGTGTGTATGTAGTTTTGAATTTTGTTTAGATATGAAATTGCAGTTGCTAATGGGATGATATGTATCTGTTATATATTTAAGATATGTATTTTGTATTTAGGTTTGTTACTGATAAGATTTGTATTTGTTATGTATAACATATTTAATATATGTATTTTGTATTTAAGATATGTGTAGGATATTTGTATTAGTTACTGAGAAGATTTGTATTTGATGTTCAGTTGTATTCTTTTTTTGGTAACTTAAATTTTGGACCATTCATGTATTCATAAAATTTTATGCATTTGTATTTTAATTTTTTTGGATTGTATAATCATATATGTATTTTATATATACATTTGATAAATCATCTTCTTATGTGAGAGTTATTGTTAAGATATGGAATTGTAGTGTGGAGATATGCATTTGTTATTTTTAAGATATGTATTTTGTATGTTATAATTATATGTAATGGATTTGCTACGGGTTAGATATGTATTTTGTATTTGTTTGTTCTAAGTTTTTATGTATGATGACATATGCTGAGTGCCTTACTTTTGGTGACTGTGTTCCAAATATTGACTTTGATTCAGATCTTCTTCGCACGAGATATATTTTAATGTTGTGAAATTATGCTTCGAGGAAAGAAGATGAGAAGACTGAAAGTGATGATGAAGCACCAATGAGGCCTCCTAGGGATATTGAGCTAACAGAAGCTACTAAAGTACATGATATTTGAAGTTTATTTGTATTTGGCAACATTGAACTTTAGGAGGACTAAGATATAGTTGAAAGATGATATCTTAATATTGTTTTTATGTGATTGTTAGATTTTTTATCGTTATGCTTCTAAAATAGAATTGTTCGATCTCACTTTATGTTATTGTTACGCATATTTTGGTATGAATATGTGATTTTCAGTTTTAAGTATAATTTTCAATAATGAATATATATGTTTCAGTCATCATATGTATTTTTCAATCGTGTATTTGTATTTTTCATTGTATGCATATGTATTTTTTTATAATATATATAAGGTAAGTTGAGGTTGCATATATTATTTTTCATTGTATGAATATGTATTTTTTTTGTAATGCATATGTATTTTGAGTAATGCATATTTTTTTTTCCAGTTATGCACATATACTTTCGAATAATACAAAGTTATTGTATTGTTTTGCATAAGTCTATGTATTTTTATGAAGCATATGTATTTACGTTTTATACATACATAGTTATTTGTATATATCTATGAATAATGCATATTTATTTATGATTATTGCATATGTTTTCATTAAAAAAAATGGATTTCAAGTTCTGATTAAGTAATTGATAAGTCATTAAATGTATTTTTAATTATTTTTATTTATTACATAAATATATGTTAACTTATTTTTAGTTTTTATAGATCGGTATACGTTTTTATTAGAATCTCATATGTATTTTTCATACCAAAAAATTAACTTGTATGGTGTACACTCTTTTACGTATAAATAAATAATGGTATATGTCTTATAAAATATATTCATGATGATAACATTTGCAACAATTTAACTACAAAAAAGTTAACATCATCAAAAGTTTGTATCAAAATTTAGAATCATAAAATAATCAATGGAAAAAAACAATTGCTTTTGAACTGAATACATCTGTAAACTTATCATTTATATTTCCTACATGAATGTCAATTGTGACCTTTAAATCCACATGAACTACAATAATTTTTGTTTTTCTTCTCGAAGATATCTCTTTCTCCACGACCTTCTTTGCAGGTCTTCCAGGGGGTCACTTGTATTTTGGGGGCAAAACTATCTCCTCTAATATCTCTTGTGGAATCACTCAATCATCTTTGTGTGGTATAAGATAAATGGGAAGATCATACGTTTTTGACATAGTTTTTGATTTGTATAGGTCAGAGTAATATGATCCCTTTTGAAAATTCTTGCTATCAAGTACTTCATAAGCATGCACACACGGTATCTCGTCCTATTGGAATACATGGCAAGAATTTTTTTATCTTAAGGCAAACAATGAAATATTTATCCTTGTCGTGTACTGTATAGACATACTCTGAGGCTGGTATAACCTGAAATTATTAAAATTATAACAATAATTATTCATTTGACATTTGTAATTGTTCCAGTTTAGCAATTATATATTACCAACTCTGCATATGTATATTGCATGTCTCAATATGTATTTTTAGAAATATATGACCTTCATATTTAAAATAAATAAATAAATGTAGTCAAACACTTAAAACAGAGTGCATATGTATTTTTTAAATACATATAGCTGACAGCATATGTAAATTAAAATACATAAAAGTAACTACCAGTGATCACATAAACAGACTGCATATGTATTTTACAAATACATATAGCTGGAAGTATATGTAATGTTAAATGCATATATAAGAACGACTTATGGTTCCATCCATGGTATAAGCAGTTACAAAAGTACCAGTATACAGTTTTCTGAGATGACTTGCATCAACGATTATTACACGTCTACAATGTTCAAACCATTTGACACAATAACTTATTAGTATATACAAAACTTCGAAATGAAATCCAACAAGAATAAATTATTTAATTGAAACGGAAAAAAATACAAAATAAACTGTAACAATTGTATATCAATATTCAACCTACATAACATGATGGAAAACTCTAATTTGAAAAAAGAAATTATCGATCAAACCACTTTGTTCGAGAACTGATCAAACTACTGTTGTTACGATTTTTTCAGCGATTTTCACAAATATAGTTCGAAAATTTACAAACAAAATCATATTTGTTTATTGATACCTGTGTTTACAGCGTTGTCTTATCAAACTCTTCTCAAAATATTTGGCGATGCACATAAATTTTGGAAGCAGCCGTTTTTTTAAAATTGATATGAGTTGCAAATTATGAAAAACGTTTTTGAATTTTGACTTATGTTGCTGTAAAATAATAGTTATGGTTAAAATAGAGTCATTAAAGGAAAAGATATTCGTAAAAGGTTAAGAAATCTATCAAATTAAATCTTCCTTAAATTAAGGAATCATTTTTCTCATATTAAACTGAAACAGATTGGAGTTAAATTAGGAACAGAATCTTTAATTGTATATGTATTTAACTAGCAACAGTTGAATCAAATACAAAATACATATTGCTATTTTTTGTAATTTTGAAAGGGTTGCTATAAAACTTACAATTAAGGCTCTATACTTGCTATTTCTGAAATTGTCCCTTTATAAAATAAGAGTTGGGCTTGAAAACTGAAATTGGATTATTGTTGGCCCGAATACTCTTTTCTACTGAAATTAATTTTAGAGTAACTTACATAAATCTCTGAATCTTTAAGTGATATTACATAAAATCTCAATTATTTTACTAATTATATCTTATTCCAAATTTTTGAAATGGTGATACATATGTTAAGCGGTGATACATATTAAAAGGTGATACATATGAAATAGATCAGTTCTTTATTTAAGGAAGTAATGAATTTTCTCTGATTTCAACAACGCAAATCATGGCAAAACAGTTACAAGCATTAAAAACGTAATTCCATTCAACAAGAGCTCAAAATTGAAGTAAACCAATATTTTTGAACCATACCAGATTACAAGATCAAATTTTTTAAATTTTGAAAAGTAAAATCGATCTTCCTTCTAAAATTTCTGATTATCTTTAATGAAACTCGTGACGGTGTTGTTGCGTCATTTCAGAAAATGGGTTTCAGAAACAAGGTACGATAACTATCGGGTTGACGATATTGTAATTCATGAAAAAAAGTCGTACTGCGATTTAATGGACGCCATATCAATTTAATTGAAAATTGACGTTTCTCCGAAAAGAATTCATGCCAAATACGTTGTTCAAGGCAATTCATCAGCGTTGGAGATTCATAATGATATGACTGTGAAACTTTTTCTTCAGATTTTGAACGAGGCAAAGTCATGCGTATGATGGTAAGTTGATTTGCAGACTTTTTTAACTATCTGATAACAGATGTATCATAGTGATACATCTGGAACTCATATGTATCACTTTGATACATCTGTACAAATATGCCTCCACTTGAAATCTAGTTCTGCATACAATGCACAAAGATTTAGGGATTTATGTAAGTATGATTAATTGGTGATTCATATATCCCGTGATTCATATAACCGATGATTAATATAACTGGTGATTTATATTGGTAATGCATATAACCAGTGTTTCATATAACTGGTGATTCATAATGGTGATGCATATAAATGATGTTTCAAATAACTGGTGATTCATATAATAGATTCATATAACTGGTGATTCATATTGGTGATGCATATAACTGGTGATGAATAAAACTGGTGTTTCATATAACTGGTGACTCATATTGGTGATGCATATAACTAGTGTTTCATATAAATGGTGATTCATATTACTAGTTCATATAACTGGTGATTCATATTAGTGATTTATATAATTGCAGAATAACATTTTAACTTCATATTTGTGAAATCTTTTAATTAGTTATTCATATGTTAAATGGCTCAAATTCTGATTTAACTGGTGATTCATATAGTATTTGGTGATTCATATAAAAACTAATTAACGTAACTTTATATTGGTGATATATTTTTTGGCGTTTATTTCAGTTATGTCTTGCTGTGCAAATCTCTGAAATGTAGTTGGTTATTCAAGGCATCCTGTAAGCTTGGTACTGATACATTCATAGTACGTACGTTCAATGATGAACACACCTGTTCAATAATGGACAGAGTTTTTGAGCAGCATCATGCAACAATTGCTTTTTTAGAAGGGATAACAACTCCGGAGTTGGTGAACCACAAAAGAATAATCACCCCAAGTGACATTATTGAAAATATTAAAAAGGAACTTGGTTTGGACATAGATTTCAGCAAATTCTTCAATTGAATAAAGCAAAGTCATCACGTATGATGGTAAATTATTTAATATTTATTATACTTATGTAAGTTGATTTGCAGACTTTTTTTAACTATCTGATAACAAATGTATCAAAGTGATACATCTGGGAGTCATATGTATCATTTTGATACATCTGTTGAAATATGCCTCCAGTTGAATTTTTGTCCTTTATATTTAATTAATCTGGGTCTTTTATGCTTCATATATTATGTTGACTTACAGAAAACTTTATGAAATAATATTTTCAGATTAAGGAATCAACTAACTACATATACGGTGTTTATGAAGAAGGAAGAAAATACATTGTTCGATTGGATAATAGAACTTGCAACTGTGGTAGATTTCAGCTTGATGAGATACTATGCACGCACGCTATTGCTATTTTGAAAAGCGAACATGTAAAGGAAATGAATTCATACTGTTCAGATTACTACAAGAAGGAGGTACTGGTGAAGACTTATGAAATGAGTTGTGTCCAATGCCCGATAAACGAGACTGGCATGTACCACTGGTGGTGTTAGAAGATGTGGTTTTTCCTCCAAAATATAAACACCCACTAGGAAGACCCAAGAAAGGTAGACAAAAGAAAAGTAGTGAAAAGTTTTCATCAACATCAAATAGTTGGGGCAAGTGTGGGTATGAAGGCCATAACAGACACACTTGCAACTACTTTCTAATAGAGACGTGGCATGCTTCTTTAGAGTTTAATCAGACATGTTTACTTAGTTAAAAGTTCATGTTTACTTAGTTCAAAGTTTTGAATTCAATAATTTGAGTTAATTACTCAAAAATTCATTGCTTGATATATTCTGTTTACAATTGAAAGAGAAATATTTTTTTAAGATCATTGTTTATAATTCATTAGTTCTACTCTCTTATGCAGATATGTTAGAGTTCATGAGGAATGTTAGTGAAACATTTCCTATATGAAATTATAAAGTGATACATATTAAAAATTTTAATACTTTTATATAATTCATATTAACCATTCGTTAAAGATATGTGAATCATATCACCATTTAATCTCAACATTTTAATTGGTGATACATTTTAAACATATTATTTTCAATTGATACATATTTAAAAAATTAATATTGTTATATGATTCATATAAATCGTTCATGAAAAATTATTTGATTCATATTAGTAATTAAACTTAACATGTTAATTAGTGATACTTTTACAACATATTGATTACAATTTATTCAGTTTTAATAATTTTTAACTGGTGATTCATTTTAATCATTTGATAAATAGCGATTCATATAACTTGTAATTCATTTAACTGTCTATTCAAGTAACTGGAGATTCATATGATAACAGATAACATATTAAGTGGTATTGGGTGAATCATATAAAAACTGGTTAATAATATAAATGGTGATTCATATGGTATTTGGTGATTCATATAAAACAGATTAACGTAACTTCATATTGGTGATACATATTAGATCACTTGTGATTGTTAACAAAATAATGATGCTACATATCAATAGATAAAACTAAAAATTAGTGATAGATTATGTTAGTTAAACTGCCCATAATATCAGAACTGCTTCTAAGAAAAAATGTCATGACATTAAAAATAAAAAAATATGTTTTCATGATATATCCAGAAATCCCCTAACATAAAAAACCCAGAAAAAATAGAAATCCACAAACATAAGAAGCCAATATCTTTTTGTCATACAATAAATACTAGACAACTATGGTTTAATATCAATCATCTCTGTATCCTCAGATTGAATGAAGGTGCTTTTAGGCCTAGGCGGATCCTGGTTGTCACTAACATATCCAGTGCATGCCTTGTTCACACCATAGTCCCATAACAAGGATGCGTATCTTGTATGATGCTTTTTCGGATCAAACTCTGAAGATGGTATTTGATGCCGGTCACTTTTATGATGGTGTTCGGATCAAACCCTAAAAACTAGAAAAGTAGGTATTTTATGTGTTGCCATGAGCTCTTATTTAAAATATATATTCAAAAGAATAAATGATACTTACAACATGCCGCTTGATTGTTGCACAATTCCATCAATAATGTGAATATCGAATGCATGCTGGTCCATCTTTTCCTTGTATGCGTCTAGAAGTGACCAGTCTGTGCGCTTTTTTTTCTCAAAAAAAAAATAGATATTGTCAAATAAGTTGACAACATTTCAGCAAGCTCCTTTATCTCATCAGCATGACCTCTATGACCTTTCAACAAGTCATACACACGAATGCATCTTTCCTTGAGTACTAATTAATCAGTTAATCTGTAATTAAATGAATCACCTGTTAAAAGAACCAGTTATATGAACGAATGAGGCCAATTTATAAGTGAAGAACTAGTTAAATTGTTGCAAGCCCAAAGATGATTTATGGCATACTTGTTTCGTTGTGTTGATCTAAACTTGACATTGCAATATTATTTTATGTACCTTGGAGGTATGCAATATAAAAGCCAGCTGAATGAAGAACCTTGTTACTCATTAAATTGTTGTTGGTTGAAGACACCATTCAAATCTCTTCAAACAAATCATCATTTATGAATCACCAGCACCATATATGTATCACCAATTAAAATATCATTTTAGTGTTTCACCTATATGAATCACCCGTATGAATCACCAAAAAATATGAATCACCAATTAATCAGTTAATTTGTTAATTTGCAATTAAATGAATCACCCATATAAATCACCTGTTAAAAGAACTAGTTATATGAATCTCCATTTATGAATATCACCAGCACCATATATGTATCACCAATTAAAATATCATTTTAGTGTTTTACCTATATGAATTACCCGTATGAATCACCAAAAATATATGAATCACCAATTAACCAGTTAATCTATTAGTTTACAATTATATGAATCACCCATATGTATCACCAGTTAAAATAATCATTTATATGAATCACTATCTATGAATCACCAATTAAAATATCATTTTAGTGTTTCACCCATATGAATCACCTGTATGAATCACCAACAAAATATGAATCACCAACAAAATATGAATCACCAAGTAACCAGTTAATCTGTTACTCTGCAATTATATGAATCACCCATATGAATCACCAGTTAAAAAAATCAGTTATATGAATCACCATTAATGAATTAGTTGTGATAATAATAGTTGCTCCGATGGGAATTTGGGGATATGTTCAATTTCATCCTGATCTACCATTTACATGTCGAAAACTTGATTTTTAGCAGCAAAAGCTTCTCTTGAAATCCTTAATTTTTCAGGGTCGTTCCGCTGCGTTGATCGATTTTCACTAAAACCAAATTTGGTGTAATCAAATTCGCCTGGAGTAAAATACAGGACTTGATTGCTATCATGAACACCTTTTTGTGTTTCAATTTATGAAATTTCCAAGTTGAATGAGGGTGAATCTTCATTAGCCATTGAAGATAAAATAAATTAACACTAAAGGATTTTAAAGCATAAATCAAAAGCTAACCCCTTTGAAGAAGTTGTCAATTTTTGAAATTAAAGGATGAAGGATTTCTGTTGAAATCAATTAAAGTATTGGAGAATGAAGTTGACTCAAAATCTACTAAAACAGGAGAGATTTTAGGGGAGTAATTTGTGGGAAGAAAAGGATGATGCGTAAAAGAATGAGAGAGATGGCGTAAAAAGAGGAGAGAAAATAGGGTTTGCAACTTATAGCATATGTATCACCAGTAAATATGCAAATAGGAATTTTATGTAATTTTTAAAATAGTAAGGGATATTAGGTAATATGGTGTCTTAAATATGGGATTTCTGTAATTTATCCTTAATTTTACCGATGCTTTGTGATATTCCAAAATTATTTTTAGTTTAATGTATACAAATTACAGACATAATTTGTATTAACAATATATATGTGTGTCTAAAAATTAGAACGTAACAAAATATACGTAAAAATAATAATATAATAAAATACAAAATATTTATTTTATATAACAACATATATATATATATATATATATATATATATATATATGATTACAATACCGCCTAAAAAATAAAATTAGATAAGATTCAAATGCGATTATCAAAAGATATTTTTGTGATTTTGATGTTAAAATATTTAATTATGTAAAATTTTTTTTATAATATGATAGAAAAAATAGATTTCCCTCTATTATTTAAAAGTAGAAATAGAGATAAAATACGAATCTTATTTCTTATTTAATTTTTAAAAATTATTTAGGGCCAAGAAACATCGTAAAAGTAATTAAAGAAAAAAGGACGAGCCAAAATTGGGTGTCAACAGTGGATCCACACAACCAACGTTAGTACCCTTTGCACAGTACTAACACCCTTCCAACTGGGGGTTACAGGTAGGACCTCGATTAGCTCATATTTGGGAATGTCGGTTAGATGATACCTTCCAAAGTCTCAGTCCAGTAATCATTTCAGTAATTTAATTTCAAATGCTTGACCATAGCATACAGATATCAGTGATTCAGTTATCAGATTTTAGTATTTTTGTATTTACAGATTTTATTTAGAACATGTAATATGCTTAGTCATGCATCCTCAGTACTTACAGATTTCATGTATCCTCAGTATCTACAAATTTCATGCACTCTATTCAGTACTTCATATTATATATATATATATATATATATATATCCAGACAGTTATTATTCATGTTCATGAAACCATGCATATCATCCTACCTTATTTAGCATACCAGTACATTCAAAGTACTGATCGCATACTCTTTTCTTGTGCTATGATGTATCATATCATTGGTTCAGACGCTCAGTTCTCGGATCGTGCATAGATTTTTTAGACTATTAGTCGTAGCAGTGGTGAGTCCTCATATTTTGAGGACATGATTTATTTAGTTCAGATTACTTTATCAGTTTTAGTTATTTCCATTCAGTCAGAGTTAGTTGAGGGTTTGTCCCACCAGATTCTCAATCAATCTGTAGAGGCTTTTTAGGCTATTTCAGACAGTTAGTCAATTTCTCAGATTTCAATTATCATTGTCAGATATTTTATCAGTATTATCAGTTATGCCTTATAGATTTTATCATATTTATGACTTAAAACCTTATGACATTCCTTAGTTAAATTCTGCATATGACCATTTGTTATCAGTTTTACTCAGTGCTCACAGCAGGTACCAGCTCATAGGTTAGCTTGTGCTCTCTCGGGACTATAAGCACCACGTGGAACTCAGGGTGTACTCTCGGGGCATTACAAACTTGGTATCAGAGCCTAAGGTTTTAAGGTGTCCTAGAAAGTCTAAAAGTCGTGTCAAGTAAAGTCTTGTGCATGGATATGAAATGTGCAACACTTATGGCCAAGAGGCTACAAGGCGTTTAGGAAAAATTTCCTTTATTTCAGTGTTCATATTGTGTTGCTGAGCATAAGCTCAAGTTAACCTCTCTGTCTAATCTATGCTTCTTTCTGTTTACAGAACATGCCTCCAAAAAAGATAAATGGAAGAAAAAACATAAACCACCCAACACATTTGCCCGTTCAGGAAGATCCCTTGAATGAGAATGTTTTTCATGGAGAGTTCAGAGCTGTATTCACTACTCTAGCCCATTTTGTAGCAGCTCAGATTTCTCAGCCAGCTACTATTTTGGCCAACCCAGTGGCCAATACTGCCGCAGCTAGGATTCAGGACTTCACCCGAATGAATCCTCCTCTATTTTTGGGATCCAAATCTGAAAATGATCCGTAAGAGTTCTTAGACATGGTGCAGAATGTAACAGATATTATGGGGGTAACTGTTAGTGAGAGTGTTGAGTTAGATTCCTATCAGTTGCAAGATGTGGCTCATACATGGTTTAAGTAGTGGAAGGTAGATAGAGACGCAGATGCAGGGCCTATAGAATGGGAAGAGTTTGCTACAAATTTCTTAGATAGATTTTTCCCGTTGGAGCTAAGAGAATACAAGGTGTTAGAGTTTATTAAATTGAGGTAGGGCAACATGAGTGTGGAGAAGTATTCTCTTAAGTTTACTCAGTTAGCTAGGTATGCTCCTCATGTGGTAGCTGATAGTAGGTGTAAGATGAGAAAATATGTGTCTGGTATATCTGATAGTGTGGTCAAGGAGTGTAGGACCACAATGTTATTTAAGGAGATGGACTTATCTAGGTTAACGGTCTATGCGCAACAGATCGAGGAGTAGAAAACTAAGGAGAGAGAGAGGAAGAACAAGAGGGCTAGAACGGGTAGCTTTAGTTTTAATCATCCAAGGTCAGAAGGTGGTAACCGTCCTCAGTTTCATCAGAAATCTTCAGTCCCAGCTCTATCTTCAGCTAGTTCCCTAGTACCCAAGTTCAAAAATGACAATCGGGATAGGACGCCAGGCTCTAAGTCGCAGGGTAGTGTTAATAATGCTCGTACAAATTCTATTTGCCAGAAATATGGTTGAAACCATCAGGGTGAGTGTAGAGTGGTAAATGATGTATGATTTGGACGTGGCAAGCCAGGCCATTAGATTCAGAAGTGTATGGTAGTTTCTCAGAAAGATAGGGATTTACACCAATAGGGCCAGTCTCATCAGTCATTAGTTTCAGTCGGCCACCCGACTCAGCAGGGAGACGCTTCCAGTGCTATCAGTAGTCAGCGTCCAAACAAATTATATGCCCTTCAATCTCGACAGGATCAAGAAAATTCTCCTGATATAGTTATTGGTACGTTACAGGTCTTTTATATACATGTTTATGCTTTATTAGACCCTAGAGCTTCTCTTTCTTTTGTAACCCTTTATATAGCCGTCAACTTCAAAATTAGTCTTAAAATTCTAGCAGAGCCTTTTTTAGTGTCTACCCCAGTAGGTGTCTCTATTGTAGCCGGGCAGGCATACAGGAACTGTCCGGTCATAATATCTCAGAAATTCACTTTAGTGGATCTTGTGGAGTTAGAGATGATGGATTTTGACGTTATTCTCAGCATGGATTGGCTCCACTCATGCTATGCTTTAGTTGAATGTAGAAACAGCATAGTTCATTTTCAATTTCCAAATAAACCAGTCCTTGAATTGAAGGGTAGTACTACAACTCTTAGAGGTCAGTTTTTTTCATACCTTAGGGCGAGAAAGATGATATCCAAGGGGTGTATCTATGATCTTGTCTGAGTCAAAGGAACTAATTCTGAGACTCCTAATCTCAATTCAATTTATGTAGTGAGGGAATTTTCAGATGTGTTTCTTGAAGATCTTCTCAGAGTTTTGCTCGAGAGGAAAATTGACTTCGGAATTGACCTTCTTTCAGATACTCAGCCTATCTCTATTCCTCCATATAGAATGGCTCCAGCTGAACTCAATAAATTAAAAGAACCATTGAAAAATCTCTTAAAAAGGGATTCATCAGGCCTAGTATTTCCCCGTGGGGCGCACCAGTCATATTCGTGCATAAGAAAGACGGTTCTCTTAGAATGTGTATCGACTGCTGTTAGTTGAATAAATTCACAATAAAAAACAAGTATCCACTTTCCAGAATTGATGACTTGTTCGACCAACTTTAGGGTGCTAGTTAGTTTTCTTAAATAGACCTTAGATCCGTCTATCATCAGCTCAGAGTCAGGGAATGTGATATCCTAAAAATAGCTTTTAGAACTCGGTATGGTCACTTCCAATTGCTAGTCATGTCCTTCGATCTTACGAATGCGCCAACATCCTTTATGGACTTGATGAACGGAGTGTTCAAGCAGTATTTGGACATGTTTGTTACAGTCTTCATTGATAACATTCTTGTTTACTCTCGTAACGAAAATGATTATGCAGACCACCTAAGAATAGTATTGCAAACTCTTAGAGCCTATCGGTTGTTTGCTAAATTCAGTAAGTGTGAATTCTAGCTAAGATCAGTAGTTTTTCTTGGCCATATTATTTCCGGTAATGGCATTAGAGTTGATCCTTAAAAGATTGAGGCAATGAGAAACTGGCCCAGACTCATCTCTCTGTCAGATATCAGGAGTTTCTTGGGTTTGGCTGGCTATTACCGATGGTTTATTGAGGGATTTTCATTTATTTCTTCCCCTATGTACAGATTGACTTAGAAGAAAGTTAAGTTTTAGTGGTCGGATTCTTATGAGAAGAGTTTTCAGGAGTTAAAGACTCGACTTACTATAGCCACAGTTTTGACATTGCCAGATGGTTCAGATGGGTTTGTTGAGTACTGTAGTGCTTTTAGAGTTAGGTTGGGATGTGTTTTGATGCAGAAAGGTAAGGTTGTGGCCTATGCCTCTAGACAACTTAAGCCCCATAAAAAGAATTACCCTACTTATGATCTTGAGTTAGCAGCTATTGTGTTTGCCTTAAAGATTTAGAGACAGTATCTGTATAAAGTGCATGTTGATGTGTTCACAGATCACAAAATCTTGTAGTATGTATTTTCGTAGAAGGATTTGAATCTGCGTCAGAGGAGATGGTTAGAATTGCTGAAAGATTATACCATGAGTGTTTTGCATCACCCGAGCAAGGCCAATGTAGTGGCATATGTCCTAAGTAGATTGTCTATGGATAGTGTTGCTCATGTCGAGGGCGATAAAAAAAGTTAGTGCAGGAAGTTCATCAGCTTACCAGATTAGGTATTCATTTAGTTGATTCAGCTAAGAGTAGTGTGTGAGTTCAAAATAGTTTAGAATCTTCTTTAGTTGCCGAAGTGAAAGAAAAGAAAGATAGGGATCCTAGTCTAGTAAATCTGAAAGAGTCAATCAAAAATAAAAAAGTAGAGGTTTTCTCCCAAGGAGGAGATGGTGTATTACATTGCCAGGGTAGACTGTGTGTGCCGTGTGTTGATGATTTAAGACAGAAAATTCTTGCAGAAGTGTATGGTGCACGTTACTCGATCCATCCTGAGGCCATGAAGATGTACCACGATCTGTGGGAAATCTATTGGTGGAGTGGGATGAAGAAAGATATCGCAGACTTTGTAGCTAAGTGCTCCACATGTCAGCAGGTTAATATTGAACATCAGAAGCCTAGTGGGTCTACACAGGAGTTCAGTATTCCCACTTGAAAGTGGGAGGAAGTGAACATGTATTTGTGACAGGTTTGCCTCATACTCGTCAGCAGCATGATCCAATTTGGGTCATTGTGGATAGAATGACCAGCTCATTTCTTGCCAGTTTGGAGAGTTGGTTAGGTTGACGGTGTCCCATTATCTATCATCTCAGATAGAGGTACTCAGTTTACCTATCACTTTTAGAAATCTTTTCAGAAGGGTCTTGGTACCTAAGTTTACCTCATTAGAGTCTTCCACCCTCAGACAAATAGTTAAGCAGAAAGGATAATTCAGACCCTTAAGGATATGTGGAATGCGTGTGTAGTCGACTTTAAGGGCAGTTGGGATGATCACTTGCCTTTAATTGAGTTCGCTTATAATAACAGCTGTTCTAGTATTCAGATAGCTCCGTTTGAGGCTCTATATGAAAGGAGATGTAGATCTCCAATTGATTAGTTTGAAATAGGAGAAATCGAGCTAGTAGGGCCTGACTTGGTATTTGATGCTTTAGAGAAAGTTCAGGTGATTAGGGAGAAACTTAAGGCAGCCCAGAGCCGACAGAAAGTAAATGCAGATGTGAGGAGGAAATATCTTGAGTTTGAGATTGGTGATTTCATACATCTGAAGATCTCTCCCATGAAGGGCGTGAAGAGGTTTGGTAAGAAGAGGAAGCTTAGTCCCCGATATGTTGGCCCTTTCAGAATTTTGAGCCGCTTCGAAAAAGTGGCTTATGAGCTTGAGTTGCCTGCAGACTTACCATCAATACACCCAGTATTCCATATCTCTTTGTTAAAGAATTTATTGGTGACCTAGCTGTAGTTGTTCCCTTAGAAAGCATAGATGTTCATAACAGTATTTCCTACGAGGAAATTCCAGTCGAAATTATTGATCGATAAATTCGTAGACTAAGGAACAAAGAATTTCCCCTAGTCAAAGTTCTTTAGTGGAATCAGTCCGTTGAGGGAGCCACTTGGGAAGTAGAAACAGATATACCCTCATCTTTTCTCCGCAAATTCAGACTCAGCTTAAGGTAACAACCTTCATAAAATTTCTCTTTTCCATACTCAGTTTCAGCAGCATATTAATCTCATGTCAGTCATGCATTCACAAAATCAGTTCAGTCATGAATTATGTTTCAGACTCAGTCATGTACTCATGTTTTCATCATATATATTCAACATGTAGTCTCAGTTCCTTAGTGTTTTCAGCTTAACCAGTCTCATTCGAGGACGAATGTTCCCAAGGGGGAGATGTTGTAATACTTCCAAAATCTAAACCAATGTTAAGAGTCATGTTCCAAACTCATGTAAAGTATCTTATAGTCCTGTGGTAGTTTTATGAGTTAGTTTGATGTATATTAGGGTCTCAAATAACTTTCATCTATTAGACAAATCGAAATAACCCTTACCGATTGAAATTTTGATAAGAATGCTGCCTTAGTCAACTTCAAATAAGCATATCTTTTGTTCTACTCAGAATTTTCTAGCTCACGACCCATCAAGTTGTGAAAAATTAAATTATCTTTTCAACAATGCCAATTTCATCCAAATACGATACTCGAATGAGAAGTTATGATACTTTTAATGAAAGTAGTAGCTCAATACGAGCAGCACCGCGTGGCGGTGACCCCAAAAATGGCATTTTTCCTTTTCCAGTGTTCCATCACGATAAGCATCACGTCGCGCCGATGGGTTATTTCGCAATTATCATTTTCCAGTGAGGCACCGCGATGACGCCGCGTCACGCCAAAATACCAGTTTAGAATTGTCCTTTCCAGTGGCGCAATGCGATAGCACCGCCTCGCGCCGTTGGAAAAAATGGGGATTGTCCTTTTTCCAGTGGCCCGACGCGATTGTACCGTGACGTACCGGGTGTCAAAATTGGAATTTTCAGTTTCCAGTTCCGAGTTTTAATTTTTCCAAGGGCTTTTAAGTCTTTTTCCTTCACCTTATCTAGTCCAAACACAGGATTTAAGTCCCTAAATACCACTTTTACATCACTTTTAATAATTTTTTCCAAATTGAAATCACTCTCTCTCAAAAGAATAAACACCACCCTTTAAAATTAAAGATCAAATCTTAATAAATTCACCATCAATTCTCACGAATTCATCAACCCAGGTATGTTAAGTGTTCATTCATGGTTCCTTCCACCCGTGGAGTCCAAGTATCCTCTTTTAAATATAAAGTTGTGATCTTTACAAGTTATGATTTTAAATTGTGATTTTAACCATGAACTCCTATGAATTGCAATTCTATACCATGTTTACATAAAATTATTGTTGTTTATTAGACCCCACAAGTTCTAATGTTGTTATTCATTGATTTAAATCATGATTAAGTGTTATTGATGTCAAAATCATGTTATTACTCCAAGTTTCATACTATTCCCATGATTAATTTAAAATATGAATATTAAGTGTTTGATAAAATGGCTACAAGAATGAATATTTGATAAAAGCTTTCATGTTATGTCCTCTAAGCTTAAGTACTATTTTACTATTATTGCTATTGAGTCCTGGGGGTTATGAATACCTGAAAACTTAGCCGTTTACCTAGTCTCAGTATCTTCAGAATAGTTTCAGAATATGTTATGAGTATTATCAGTTCAATCAATTATCAAAATCAGTTAAACTTAGAACAATTCAACATTCCAAGTCAGTTCAGTTGCGAGTAGGATTTAGCACTGAGCGAGTGCCGAGATGATGGTTTTTTTGTAAGATAGGAAGAGTCGTTAGTAGTAGTCTCTGTACTTCATAACTACGTAGCCAGCATAGGATATAAGGAGTCACCTGTCAGTTTAGGCTTGACACCCTTAGTCCTTCGGGACAGTACATCAGTATAGTGGATCCACACAGCCAGTGTTAGTACCCGTGGCACGGTACTAACACCCTTTCAATTGAGGTTACAGGTTGGACCCCGACTAGCTCAGATTTGGGCATGTCATTTAGATGATACCTCCCACAGTCTCAGTCCAGTAATCAGTTCAGTAATTCAGTTTCAAATACTTGACCATAACATACAAATATCAATGATTCAGTTATTAGTTTTCAGTATTTCAGTATTTTCAGATTTTATTCAAAATATGTTATATGCTTGGTCATGCATCCTCAGTACTTAAAGGTTTTATGTATCCTCAGTATCTACAGATTTCATGCACTCTATTCAATACTTTATGTTATATATATATATATATGTATATATATATATTCAGATAGTTATTATTCATGTTCGTGAAATCATGCATATCATCCTACCTTATTTAGCATACCAGTACATTCAAAGTACTGATCGTATACTCTCTTGCGCTATGATGTATCATATCATAGGCTCGGAAGCTTAGTTCTCGAATCACATATAGATTTTCCAGACTATCAGTCGTAGTAGTGGTGAGTCCTCATATTTTAAGGACATGATTTACTTAGTTCAGATTACTTTATCAGTTTTAATCATTTCTATTCAGTCGGAGTTAGTTGGGGGTTTGTCCCATCAGCTCCTCAGTAAGTCAGTAGAGGCTTTTCAGATAGTTAGTCAGTTTCTCAGATTTTAGTTATCACTGTCAGACGTTTTATCAGTATTATCAGTTATGCCTTACAGATTTTATCAAATTTATGACTTAAAACCTTATGGCATTCCTCAGTTAAATTCCACATATGACCTTTTGTTGTCAGTTTTACTCAGTGCTCACAGTAGATACCAGCTCATGGGTTAGCTTGTGGTTCCTCGGGAATGTAAGCACCGTGTGATGCACATGGTGTACTCTCGGGGCGTTAAAAAACTCAAGTGAGAAATTGAGATGTAGAAGTGTAAAAGAGGCAGTCCATATAGAGACAACAAAAACAAATTGTCAATTAAAAGGATATCTTTATACGTATGTATGTATCTATGTATGTATGTATGTATGTATCTATGTATGCATGTATCTATGTATGTATGAGAGGAACGATTAAACAAGAATTTGAGAATACAACAAAAGGATTTCGCAAATTAGAGAAAATCCAAAAAGAATGTGAGGTAGAAAACAGCATTTGACTGTCGTTTAATGCGTAGAAGAACGGGTGAATTTAATTATATTTGATGTGACAGTAAAAAAAATAATGTGATAAATATAATTTCATAAGAAAAAAAAGAAAAGGGGTTGAGAAATTTTAGCAAAGCAATTAACGGCAACAGGGGTATATATGACCCAAAACTTGACAACAGTGGTATTAAGACCCAAAACATGACAACAGAGGTATATATGGATCAAAACTTGGACGGTAAGGGCATTGGTGAGCTAAACTTTTAACGGAGGATACATCTGAACATTTTCGCAAAATTTAGGGACATATTTGATCCTTTTCCCATTTAAATTTGATAATGTAAATATCTAATAAGAGGTAATGCGTCAAAAAAGGATTTGAAAAAATATCATTTAAAAAATAATGATACGAATTTTTATGTAACGATAGTGATATAAATGGATAAAACTCTTAATAACAATAATAGTAATGAGCAAACTTTTAATACTTCCTCCGTACCAAATTGAGATGACACATTGATTAAGAAAAATAATTAATAACATGGCTAGTTTACCATAGTGTCCCTATTAAATGATATTTATATTTTAATTAAAAGAAAAAAGCAATTAATGCAAAGATTAAAATATGAAAATTTTTTTGGGGAAAGGACAAGAATAGCCACTCGGCTAAAACAATTGCCGCCGAGTGGCCATCGATTTTTAAATTCCAAAATATAGCCATTTAGGCACTTTTTTTTGCTACTATCTTTATTTTTTTTAATGCAAATATCACAATCCAGTGATTCCGTCTAAGCTATCCTCTTGTTTATCTATAATGCCATTACTCAACGGTTGATTTGAATCATAAAGTTTTAAAGTTTTCTAGCATCAAAATAAGCTATGCAGTTTTAAGCTTTAAAAAAAAAGCTATTCTTCTAATTGGTGTAGTTTTTCTAACAATCAAATACGATTTATAACATTGTAATTGGTTCTCTTCTTTTTTATCAATCAAATACAATATTTGATATCAAATACATGAATCTTTGATACCAAATACAAATATATATTTTATACAATAATTGTATAAAAGTGTATCAATGTGGTATCAAAGTGTATCAGTGTAGTATAAAAGTGTATCAATATAGTTTAAAAGTGCATCAATATGATATAAAAGTGTATCAATTGGGTATAGAGACTGCATGCGACCGACCAGCCAAATGGCTAAAAATCAAAATTAAATTAGGCTGTCTGGCTCCAATTGTATAACTTTTACATGGGCTGGCCATTTCTTTTCCAAATGGTCAGCCCATGTCCTTTTCCCAATTTTTTTTATCTCTTCTTGGTTAATAAAAAAAGACAATTAAAATGAAAAATTAAATTAAAAAATTTAGAATGGGTAATTTGAGACGGAGGAAGTAATAATGATAATAACGAGTCTTGTAATGAATGATATAAATAAATTATTTTTAATATTTTGATTAGAATTTTTTTCCTGAGTAAATTCCCTAAATAGTCACCCATGTTAGGGAATTTGCCTTATAATATCATTTTTGTTTCTTTTAGGACCATAATATCACCCAACTATTCCTATTTTTTTCAAAATATACTTGACATAATATCAACATCATTCTTTCTCTTAAAGGATGCCATGTCACATATGCCATGTCACATTTTTCTTTTTTAATAATAAGTTTTTTAACTTTTTAAACCACCAATCTTTTACCCAAGAAGAAGATTATAAAGAGACATATTTTTCTGCCCGAAAAAGTTTTCTAGGGTTCTGAGGCAACTTCTAACATGGAATCCTCTGGTTCTTTGAGGAAATTGTGGGTTCTTCAACGAATAAATTAATGAATTTGCAGAATAGATTGTATCCCTAGCCTCTGTATACCTTTGATATCGACCAAATGGATCGTCACGAGGTAAAATTCAATCTTTTTTTTTTTTCAATCTTTGAAGTTTAAATTGTGAAATAATTTGAATACTCAATGTGGTATTGGAGTAATTTTCTTAAAATTTAGAATTTTTTTTGCTTGTTTTTGAATGGGATAACCTGTTGTTTGAATCTGCATTATGTGTTTGTGTCTATAGTCTGTGTATAACATAGGAGACATCTACTCTTAAGGGGTTATTTGGTTGAGAATAACTAGAATAAGTTATTTCGGGATAACTAATCCAACGATTAGTTATTCCACCATAGGTGATAACTAATTCCATCACTTAAATAATTTCGGGACTAAGTAATGCCTTCATCCAAACGTAGGATAAGTAATCTTGCATTTTATCTCAAAACTATTGCACCTTATACCTCTAATGTCTATAAATTTCTTGCATCTCTATGTGCTCAAAAAGGCTGTTGACGCTTCTTCAAATCAATCTCTAGATCAGTCAAAGAACAAGCTGAAAATGATGATTTGTGGGATTATTCTACATTTTATCATCCAGAAATTTGGGTAGATTCACAAATGGATTTGAGCTTAATAAAGCAGTCAACTAGAACTCACGTAATGAATTCTTGATTTTTTTTTTTGTCAATTTGCAAAGTTATGATTTTTTTCCTATTAGTTTCATTGCTTAATTATATATTTTTTCTCTATTGTTGGCTCAGGGAGGTGTACATGTTGAATCTATTGATTGACCTTCTTTTACAGCAAAGAAAGGAAGCCATTTTGAAAGCGAAATCCTGAAGAATTATGTAGTTTTGTTGAAGAAGAAGAAAAGAAACTTTAGTAAAATATAGGGATTATGCATTAGTTTCTTTTGTTAGTTATGTGAAACACTTATTTAGACACGTTATGTATCTATTTTTGCTAAAACCTTCATGGTCATATTATGGCGTGGTACAGTGTGATGTTGCCACTTGCCTATAAAACATTATTTAGCTGTAAATTATAGCAAATTATGATACTTTTTTGAAGTATTGATGCTAAAATTTGTTATTTTGAAGGTCAAATTTGTTTGTGCATATAGTTTGGTAAGGCAGTGAAGAAAATTTGTTATTATGTTTTGTCTTTCTGATTAGCTCCAAGGAACTAATTTAATTTTTTCTTTTGATAAGAGAAAGGCTAAATTTTTGTATGAAGACAAGTTGATTTTCATGCAAATACTCGTGAGTGAAATAGAGAACAAAGATTTTTTCTATGAAATTAAAGTAACTAGATTCTTGTACAGAAAATAATGTATTGGGCTACTGAAAGTATAACAACATGTACACTTATTCACCGTTGCAGCTTCGAAATCTTCAAAAATTAGGTAAATGCTTTGATTGAATATGTAAAAGAAGTTGTTTATTCAAGAATTAGGTAAATATTTTGGTTGAATATGTAAAAGAAGTTGATGCTTATAAAGACATAAACACTCTTTTATGTATTGTTAAAGAAAAAAAATGTGACATGACATTCTATTAGGAGAGAGAAGAATGTTGGTATTGTGTCGAGTATATTTTGATAAAAAATAAGAGTAGTGGGTGATATTGTGGTCCTAAAAAATAAAAGTGATATTATTAGGCAGATTTCCAAAATTGGCTGATTATTTAGGAAATTTACTCTTTTTTTTTTTTCCAAATTAAAATGCAGTGTACCATTTTGACAAAATCTTCTGGAGGTCGGTTCATAAGCGGGTCAGAACAAATTAGTATAATAATATCATGGAAAACCGTTTACGCCACACGAAAGCAAAGCAAAGTCATACATACATACCTCTTGTTGTTTCTTGTTTTCTATTGAAAAAATCAAAATAGAAAAAAAGGGCAAAAGATGAGTAGTAGCGGTAGTTGTACATGTTCTTATAGACCCATAATTACTGCTAAATCAAATATTGTTGTTAATCCATTATTGATAATCCATGGTAACCGTAGATTAAAGAAAAGAATACCGAGAATTTGTGTTGTAAGAGCATCAACAGTTGAAAATAGCTCATCCAATTTTGTTCAACGCATCGAGAAGGCCTGGTTGATTTCCAAGGTACCTTCCCTTTTCATTTTTATTTTTTTATTTATTCCATTTTTGGTAGTAGTAAAATCTTCATTTCCATCATTTTTTTAAGCTTTTCCCAGATGCTTGAAGAAAATAAATAATTAAGGCATAATGGGTCTACACAGGTAGACACTTAAGCTGGTAAAAAATTGAATAAGTAGATGCATGTGTCCTATGTGTGGCATAATACAAATGCCATGAAGGACAAGAGTTGGCCACATAGGACGCCACATATGACACATGTGTCTCCTTAGTCAACTTTATATAAGTTTAAGTGATTAGTTGTGCACATCCAAAGTTGGATCTCATTGATGTAATCTGAGGCTAAGTTAAAGTGCATGATTATGTATTATGCCATTAATTAATATGTGTTGGATCTCATAGATGTAATCTGAGGCTATGCCATTAATTAATATGTGTTTTGTGTTATGGGTTTTGTTCACTTGTTCGTGTTGTCAATCAATTACTCAATTAATCAACTATGCATCCAAAGATGTGTCAGTAAAATTGGATTTTAATTGAGGAAATTTCATAAACAGCTATAGTTTGGAGCACAATTATCATTTGAATTCCCGTAGAAGCAAAAAAAGTTACTCCCACCATCCCATTTTATGTGGCATACTTTGATCGGACACGAAATTTAAGAAATAAGGAAAGAGTTGGTGAAGTTTACCAAATTGTTCTTTATTAAAAAATGTACTACTACTATGTTTAATTAAGTGGGATCTTGTAAGTGGGATGAATAAGGGTAAAAGTGGAATTGTAGGTGACATTCTTTTTAAGACGGACCAAAAAGGAAATGGCTACACATAAAATGGGACAGAGGGAGTAGGTGATTTTTTCTCAGGTCTACGACTTGGTGGATGGAGTTGCTCAATACTTGTGCTGGTTGGAGGTAGTAGGTATCTCGTGGATAAGCAGAGGTGTGCACTAGCTGTGCGTTAGCTGGTATGGACACCAGTGGTGGAGTCAAAATTTTCATAAAGGGATTTTAAAATATAAAGAAATAAATTCATGAACAGAAGGAGTGTCGTTATGTAATAATATACTTAAGAAAAATATTTTTTCCTAGCTACAGTGTGTATTTTTTTGACAAAGGGGTGTCTACATGTGGCTCCACCACTGATGGACACTATGTTGTAGAAAAAATTGATCAATCAACTATTTCCCTCAAACCCCTAACTACTTGAAGTTGGCCTTGTGAGTCCTCGATATCCATTCCGTTCTGCGTTCCGCCTATGTGAGCTTCCCATGGCCCTGAATCCTTAATATTCTTCCTGGACCGGCTTACTAGATGTCTCGTTTGTTAATTACCTGTCTTGGTATAATATCTCGTCTTAAAATGATTAATCAAATGAATGGAAGCGAAGATATCGAATTTCACATGAAAGAAGTGTGGTGATACACTTTCTGGGACAACCTCAGAAGTAAAATCCTCCTTCAAATACTTGTCATAAGGAGAGGAGTGTGACTTCGTCCAGAAAAGAAGCATGCAACCTCGTTCAGATTCCTCTTTTGAAAAACGTGTTTTTCCAAAGGTGTGTAGCCTTTCTTTGAAAGGAACACTAAGGGGTCGTTTGGTAGAGTGTATTAAAAAGTTAATGCATGCATTAGTTTAATGTGTATTAGTAGTACCTTGTTTGGTATATCTTTTTACCCTTTGTATAACTAATGCTTGCATTAGTTATACATTCTATTGTGTATTGAGGTGTGTATTACTAATGCCTCAAAATTCATTGGATTAGTAATGCAATGGATCTAATGCATGCTTTAACATTCTTTAAGACACTATTATCCCTCAAAAAATTTTCCGCATCCTTTTCAACATATATATTGAGGGTACTATATAAAAAAAAAAAAAATCTTTTTTAGAAATTATGTAATTCATGTTATTTTTGATACATCGAACCAAACACTGCATAAGAAAAATACAAGCATTATTAATGCAAGCATTGCTAATACAAGCATTACTAATACGGCATATCTTGCATTATTCTTATACACTCTACCAAATGACCCCTAAGAATAGCATGATGTCACTTGCATAAGAAGAAAGGGATATCCTCTTCCAGTATCTATATTGTTAATAAAGGAGGAGACTCACAGCAAGAGAATACATGGTGCACCAAGGTAGTGCTTGGACCTCATGCATTTGGGGTTTGGAAGCACATTGGGATGATTTCTTTATCATGAAATAAGTTAAAGGTGGGAATAGAAGAAAACTTTACTTTGGCGTGATGCATGGATGGCATATACACCATTAAAAGATCAATTTCCAGATCTTTACAAATTCCCTGAGATGCTATTTCTACCATTAAGGAGTGTTGGAATGAATATTTGTGGGATATTAGATCTAGAAGAGTTTATAAGGATTGGGAGATTTAGAGGGCTGCAGAACAGTTTGGCACAATTAGAAGACATGGGGCGTTAACTGGGGACTCAGATTCATTAGTTTAGCCTGCTGGTAGAAAGCTATTTTCTCCTTAATAAATTGGGAAGAGGAGTCATGGAGTGGGACTAGAAAACCAGGCTCATTATAAAAGATACAAGAGAGGGAAAGCTCAATCCATACTGTATTTGTAATATAAGCATATACATCTTTAGCCTTTTGGTATAAATCGACATGTATGTGAAGTAGATACCCTGATAAACCTTTTGCTCTTCAAGATCAGCCTGTTTTTTTTTTTTAACTATATTTTTGCATATGACAGCACATTCTTAGTGTTAGCTTATAGCGGATAAAATTCTTCACCTTTCAAATCCTGAAGGAGAAACTTTTGATATTATTTTGTTTTTCATTGGTGAGGAACTTATGATTTATTAATATGCATGTGTCTTCTCGTAGTTAACTAGGCGTAGGCTATCTGTCCTATTTGAAGCTACGGGGATATAGCATGTTTGAGAAGGTTAGATGGCCTCCTAAAAAACTTAACTGTTGCTTGTCAAAGACGATTTAGCTCTTGTAAGTCGTGAAAAGGATCTTTGGATCAAGTAACCTCAAATATCCCAGGACCCAAAGTGTAATTTGAAACAGGATCTATGGATCAACAATCCACTCACAGAACTCCATTTCTGAGGGAGGAGGAGCTTAAAAAAGACTACATACACCAAACAAATAGAGGGAAAGAAAGATAAGTTAAAATGAGATACCATGTTGTGGAATTAAGCCTGAAGACACTACCATTTAACGGAAGAAAACCTGAAGACCTAAATCCTTGGAACTGATATGACTTAGGAGTTGGGAGCAGGGAAGGAGTTACCGAGGATTTTCCCTTCATTCCTAATAAGAGCACAATTTCCTACTCTGAAAGAGCACAGAAAATTATAACTTACACTTTGCATGAGGGTGGCAGAAATGCGGATGTTGCGCTGGATGTGTGGACTGACTAGAGGGGATAGAGTTCGGAATAAGACTATCCGGGAGAAGGTTGGAGTGACTTCAGTGGAGTGCAAGATGCGGGAAGCACGATTGAGATGGTTCGGACACGTGAAGAGGAGGGGCATGGATGCCCCGGTCCGTAGGTGTGAGAGGCTAGCGTTGGATGGTTTTAGGCGGGGTAGGGGTAGGCCGAAGAAGTACTGGGGTGAGGTGATTAGGCGGGACATGGAACAGTTACAGCTCACCGAGGACATGACCCTAGATAGGAAGGTCTGGAGGACGCGAATTACGGCAGAGGATTAGGGCCAGTTTGGGTCGCTAGTGTAGGGAATTACTTGGTGGGGGTTTTATTCCTGTTATGATTCCGTGTTCCGTGTTCCATGTTTTATTACGAATCTGTGTGCTTTCCTCTGCTTTCCTCTGTTTTATATTACTTATGGGTGCCGTATTTATGTTATGTAATCTGCTTCTGTGCTTTACTATGTGTTTGTGTGGTATCTCGTGCCTTGAGCCGGGGGTCTATCGGAAACAGCCTTTCTACTTCATCAGAGGTAGAGGTATGGACTGCGTACATCTTACCCCCCCAGACCCCACTAGGTGGGAATACACTGGGTTTGTTGTTGTTGTTGTTTCTGTTGTTTGCATGAGGGAATCATGTTTTCCTATGTATAACATTTGCTACCTTGTGGGAACCCAAAAGGCATAAGGCATAATTCAAAGGCATGATATCATACTTCATTTCTTACCTATGGACCATGTAGAAAATTATATTATTTAGGTTTCTCCTCTCGCTCCCTATGTTGTTAACTAACTTCCTCTCTCAGCTTGTCGTACCTGTGTACAAACCCTGCATGGGCCCACCTGTGCTCATTACAAATATATGTGATTTTACCTTAGGTTTGTCAAGCTAGGTAGTTTTATCATTTATGCATCTTTGGAGGTTATGTAGTCTAGGAAAAGTTTCTGGCGAAAACCGCATGTTTATGGGTTGAGAGAGTGCCTTGTGGTCAAACATAAATGTTTAAAATGCTGACCTACTTATGAACTGTTTACAGTGGGGATAACAGCATCTATCAAGTTAATTTTGTGGTATTTTCAAAATGCTATCCTAGAAGGGTATATGATATCTTTTTGTATATGATAAGTTTTAGCTAATTCTGGGGCTTTTTAAGTCTCAAATTGGCATGTTACCAACTACTTTTGTAGAGCAACACCTAAAAAAGTAAAAGAGTCCTACTCATGCAGCCAGAATCATACCTATGTAACCCAAGTCAATTCACAAGGATTTTTAAATCTATGGGTAAGATTCACACGAAATACATGCAGGTGAATAGTTTATTGATAAATGGAAAACCCCTGAATGCAAGATGTGTACAGAAATTAGAAAATCCTACAAAAATATAATTTCTACCTAGAGTATCCAATCATCCACACTGAAAGGAATATTTTTTGTGTTTTCTAAAGTGTGTGAAGACTAATACCTTTTCAAAAGGCATGCGATCCATATGCTTAACCAAGTTCTTCGGTGGGAGTTCTCTGGTTTTTAATCAGCTACGAACTCGAATCGTTCTCTTCCATCTCGTACATATCTGAGTACAATGTTAAAGCTTCTTGTATTTGTAAGTTGTAACAAGACTTTCCTTCATATTAATGTTGCTGTCTATTTCTTTTTTTCACTTCCCTGATGTATGCAGCAACCTAGGCCAATTATATGCTCTACTTGTGACTCAAATGGCAATGTGGATTGCAAGTGGTGCGGCGGTACTGGTTTCTTTATACTAGGCGACAATATGCTCTGTCAAGTGCCCTCTCGAAACACAAGCTGTGTCATATGCGCTGGAAAGGTAACTACCCTTAGCCGTAGCCTATAGGTATAGCCCATTTCCTCTTTAAGATTGCTTGCGTTCCGATAGATTGAGTTGTAATGTATATCTGTATTAGACTAGATGCAATGAGTGGGTTAATTCTCTGCTATTCTAGGGTTCAGTATGCTGCACAGACTGTAAAGGAACAGGTCACCGTGCAAAGTGGCTGGGTGAGCCTCCTATTCCCAAGCCTCCTGTTGCCGAGGAGTAACACCTCTCAACTGATTTCTTGAATCTTTAATCAAGTTCTTGATCCTTGGACTGGATCGACGTTCAGAATGCTGCTGAATGCATCGTGATACTTGTATTCGTTGTTGAAAATAATACTATTTCTTTTTCAGTTGTACAATTGTTTCATTAGTTTCAAGATACCATTTGTGTAAAGCACATTGCTCTTTGGTTCTTTTTTGGGCCTGATAGAAGCTTTCTGAAAGTGATACAGGAGATTGTATAGCATTATTTTTCGCGAAGTTCAGCAACATATGCGTCTTGCATTAGAAGTTAATGATTTCTAAGTAGATTTAAGGTAATGTTGAATTTGTGGAATTTCTGTCTTAATTTAGTTACCTTCTACCAGCAAAAAAAAGAGTTTATGTAGAGTTTTTACTGTACCAATATGTTTAGGGAGAATTATTCGAGACCTCTTTCTTCATGGTACTTCCAAATTATTTCCCTTTTTTTTACACTTAGTCAATTGGCCCCTAAGAGACAAAAAATATCATACTACGTCGTCTTTTCTGGAAGAATTTTCATGTTGAAACAAAAACTAGTCTCTTATTCTTCTTCCAAGATTAACTATTCAGAATGTCTTGGCTAGTTGAGTTGGCCAGAACTGAAGCTTAATGGGAAGCAGCTTGGGCTGATTTTCGCAAACAACCTAAATTGCGACAGTTTGGAGATTAATTATAAACATTTCTTTGAAAATTTCAATTTTGGATCTATTGGGATACATAATTAGCTTTCGATATATTCAACGAAGATATGTTTTTTCCTTTGTAAAGATACATAATTAGCTTTGGATACATGTTTTTCAATTTTGGGGGTCTATCGAGATACTTAATTAGCTCTCGATACATCCAACGAAATACATAATTAGTTGAGATTCTTGTAATTTTTATAAGGGTGGAGATTTGTGTAAATATGATAAGTAAAGGTGTATGTTTATGTTATTTTTCCTGTTTTTATTTCTGAACTCTATAATACTTTTGAAAATTTTTCCTATCAAATACTGTTAGGGGTCGTTTGGTGTGAGGTATTAAGACAAATTATCTCGGGATAAAATAATAGTCCCGGAATAAATTTTTTAATACATCGTTTGGTTTGGCTATACTCGGAATAACTTATCCCGGGATAAGTTATACCACATATTTGGTGGTATAAGTTATCCCACTTTAATTTATCCTTAGATAACATTATAAAATGACAAAAATACCCCCAAATCTATTACAAACACATTGCTCCAATCTTTTTCATCTCCTTTTATTTCTTCAATCTCTAATTATTGCTTTTGAAATCGAAAAAAGATTATTGATATTTACTTGATTATCTAAAACGCGTTATTTATGACAAATTAAAAAGACTAAAATATCTTATTTTGGAACAACGGAAATATATGACTAAGAAAAATTAACCGATCTCTTATTAATTGAACTTTGCATTTTTTTTCATTCCATTGCTTGTGAATTTTATAAACTTATACGCTATTTTTTTATATAAAGGATCAAAATGCAAAATTAACAAATTAAAAATTAAAATATGTTAGATTCATACATAATAATGATCAAAACTAGGTACTATAATTTTTTATATATCCAACAAAATATAGGTACTATAATTTTTTAAGGATAAAAAAAGGGAATTCAACATCAACTTTTTCCTTCCAAATGTTATTTTTGTGAATTGATAACACAAAAAGTTCTTACTACACAATGAAAAGATTAAGTAAAGTAAGTAGATTTTATAATAATAATTATCATTCACCGGTAATCTGTAAAATATTTTAACAACTACAAAGGCCTTGCCTAGCTTTAATACACATTATCGTTTCACAATCAACTCTATTATTCAATTACATATTTTAAATTAAATAATTTTTTAATCACTTGAAAATTGATATTGTGTATATCAATTAAAATAAATTTTAATATTCTATGTAATATGAGTAATATGTGTTTAAATGAAGTGACATAAACAACAAATATTCTTTTACTTTAACAAACTTAAGTTGGAAGTTTTTATTTCAAACTAAATAAGATGTAGTAAGATTTTTTTTTTAAACACACACGACATAATCATGGGAAGACACATGTAAAAAAATTAAAGTTAATAAGATGAAAGTTTTATTTTTAAAATACACACGATATAATCATGAAAATGCACACACAAAAAAATTAAGCTAAATAAGATGAAAGTTTTATTTTTAAGAATAAATATTTAAAGCTGAAAAGAAATATATATAAATAAAAAAGAAGTTAAATAAGATGGAGGGTATTTTGCTAATCAATTAATTTATTCTTAGAAATTATACCTTGCATATCACTTTGAAAACAACAAACCAAACACTCAATAAAAATAATTCCAGCATAACTAATCTCAGTATAACTTATCCCATCATAACTTATCCCAGCATAACTAATCTCAGCATAACTACATTCCCAACCAAACGACCCCTTAGAACATTGTTAGTAAAACTATAAGGGGTCGTTTGGTTTGAATATAAGTTATGCTGGGATAAGTTATGTTGGGATAAGTTATACTGAAATTAATTATGATGGAATTATTTCTTATTGAGTGTTCGGTTTGTTGTATTCAAAATAATATGCATGGTATAATTTCTAAGAATAAGTTAATTGATTACAAAAATACCCTTCTTCTTATTTAACTATTATTGTATAATTTCTTTTCAAAATTTAAGTATTCATTCTTAAAAATAAAACTTCCATCTTATGTAATTCAATTTTTTTTGTATGTGCATTTTCATGATTATATCGTGTGTATTTTAAAGTAAAACTTTCAACTTATTTAGCTTAATTTTTTTTTTTTTTTGTGAATTTCCATGATTATGTCGTCTATGTTTTGAATTTTTTTTTTTACTACATCTTATTTAGTTTGAAATAAAAGTTTCAACTTAAATTTGTTAAAGTAAAAGAGGATTAGTTGTTTATGTCACTTCAAAGAGGATTTGTCGTTTATGTTACTTCATTTAAACACATATCACTCATATACTATAAAATATTAAAATTTATTTTAACTGATATATACAATAAGTGATTAAAAAATTATTTAATTTAAAATATGTAATTCAACAATGGAGTCAATATTTTTATTATTCTTAAGAGAAATCAAAATATATAAATAAACATAATAATTAGTCAAATAAATTTAATGTATAATATATTCATAAATAAAAAATATATTTATATAATGTATTTTTATAAATAAAATATAGGAAAAAGGTTCAAATATGCTATCAAACTTTGAGAAAAGGCTCATCTATGCCATCCATTTAAAGTTTGGTTTATTCATGCCATAGTTGTTATAAAAAATGCTCATTCATGCCTTTTTTTAACAATCTAGTTTGGTGGTTTTTGGCAAAATCATTTTGTATACGTGGTCAACAATGATTCGTCCACGTCATTAATTAAATGAGCCAAAAAATTTAAGAAAAAAGGCTCAAATAAGTCATTGAACTATCAGAAATGACTCATTTATACCATCAGTTAAAAGTTCGGTTCATTTGTGCCATCACCGTTATAAAACCAGCTCATTCAAGTAATTACTTTTTAATGGTGGGTTTTCAAAAATTGCTTTACCACGTTGCCTTTTATTTGAGGTACACGTCATTATTCAAATAAATCAATATTAATTTCAAAATATATTAGACCCATTAAAAAGAACTGATCTATTTAATATAACCCGGCCCACATTCATTAAAGTATTTTTTTTCTACAACAATAACTATTTTTTTATCAGAAAAATAGTGATTAGTGTATATTATTTGGTTGTTTCTTGTTGATTCTAAATCATTATAAATGTTATGCCTAATAGAAGCCTCAAAAGTTCTATCCTACAGTAACTTTCTTTTGATGCTACAGTAACTGATTAGTTGTAATTCCAGTGACTCCAATATAAACTCTGAAATTGCAAGAAAAAAAGCCAATGAACGATTAGGGCAAGCAAGAAAAATGAGGCGTACCAATAGAACTTCTCCATTCTCCCATCACGAATTAGGGGAGCATACATTGGTGAAAATTTATTTTCAAATAACGGCTTAAAGGAAGTCCGCTATCCCAATTATGATGTCATTTATATGGGATAACTTATTCCATCACTATGGTATAAATAATGGGACAAATAATCTCGATACTAACTAATTTTAGATACTTTGAAATTAACATAAATTTATTTTAATTAATGATGTAAACCTCTAATAAAAGACTACGTGAAAAAATTATTTTTGATAACCCATCATTAAAAAGTAATCGCATGGATAAGCTTACTTTATAACGACGATGATACGAATGAGCCGAACTTTTAACTAATGACATAAATAAGTCATTTCTGAGTTGGGGACCAAACTATGCCGCTCAACTAAAAAAATTACCAAAATATGTCATGGATATAAAATGATACCAAAATATGCTTAACTCACAAAAAAAGTGAGTTAATATCATTATTTTCTAACGAAAATATTGTTGACTGCGTTAGCTAAACAAAATGTATAACTCACATTGTTTTGAGTTATCCATTTTATTTATACATAACTCACAAAAAAGTGAGTTACATTTACGAAAATTATTAAATTTACTTTTTTTTGTGAGTTATGTAAATAAAAAGCATAACTAAAAGAAAGTGAGTTATCTTTCTTATTTATATAACTCACACAAATAGTGAGTTATATTTATTTTTATAATTTATGTGAATTTTTATAAAATATGATGTGAAATATGAATATAATTCTAAAAATATACTATATGTACAATTTTATTAGTGATGTGAAATATGAATATGATGCTAAAAATATATGAGTTATGCAAGACAAATTATATACTATACAACTAAACGTGAGGATAGAGTATCTACAAATTAATTGTTATATACTACAACTAAAGTTTTATTTTATCTTTTTAAAAAAGAACACATAGCTATGTGAGTTTTATAAAATAAAAATTAGAAAAGAAAAATCTTATTTTCTTATATTTGATTGGCGAGCGAAAGATATTTTTCGAAAAATATTTTCTAGTATTTGGTTATTGAATGAAAAAAATATTTTTTAGAAAATATATTTTAGTGTTTAGCTAAAGATTATAAAATTATTTTTAAAAAATAATTGTTGACATAGAAAAATACTTTCTTTTAAGGTATGTTCAATATGGAGGAGAAAAATAGTTTTTAGAAAAATAAGTTATCTTTCTTATGTGAGCTTTCGATTTTTCTTTTCAATTTTTTATTTTATAAAACTCACATATATATATTTTATTGTTTTATTTTAAAAAAAAAAAGAAATAAGATTTTAGTTGTAGTATATAACAATTAATTTGTATATACTCTAGCTTTACATCTAGCTGTATAGTATATAATTGGTCTTGCATAACTAATATATTTTTAGCACCGCATTCATATTTTACATCACTAATAAAATTGTGCACATGACTCACATATTTTTAAAGTTATATTCATATTTCATATCATATTTTATAAAAATTAATTATAAAAATAAATATGACTCATTATTTGTGTGAGTTACATAAATAAGAAAGATAACTCTTTTTTTTTTTTTTTTGAGTTATTCTTTTTTGAGTTATGTACATAAATCAACTTTTTTGTGAGTTATGTATAAATAAAATAGATAACTAAAAAAAAAAGAGTTATACACTTTTTGTTTCGCCAACAACGAGTCTGAAACCAAAATATACCATGAAACTAAAAAAAGTATCAAAATATGCCATATATTTAAAATGTTACCATAATATGCTTAACTTGTTATAAATGTATTTACATTATAGTGAATGTCTATCAAGATCTACTTTGATATCTATTAGGATTTGTAACATCCGTCTTTTACTCAGACTAGGAGTAAATTTCCCCTATAAATAGAGGGGCTTTGTTCATTGTATTGACAATCTGATGATCTCTCATCCCTCAAGAGA
>NC_061111.1:235441897-235498139 GCF_002878395.1 Capsicum annuum | reverse complement strand
CCGTGATGGATATCTCAAGTCCCAAGTGGACTGGAGATCACCCCCTTTACCTAACCTAGCCAACAAATCAACCACAAGTGCCGGATGAATTTCAAACCCATAGCAAGAGAGCGGAAAGTAAGTTTAATAATAACTCTTAAAGTATCTAAGTCAATCCACAAATGAACATACAAAACCATCACACCAAGTCTAGAGTAATTAACAAAGCATCTACAAAACGAAGTCAATAATATATCAGGACATGCCCCCGACTATAGCAAAAAACAATGTCTAAACCAATTCCAAGAAAAAGAGTAAATGACCATGAAATGAATGCCTTCCGAAGCATGGAAGCTCTCTAGTTCAATGTCGATCTCACGAACCAATGTATCACCTGGTCATTGCGCCAGAAAAGAAGAAGAAGCTCCGGTATAGCTTTCGGAAATGGTTAGCAATTGGAGTGATAAAATGTAACTCAGGGATAGAGGAATAAAATAGAGCCATCAATAAAACCAATTATATCATGCCTGGAAATGGAACAAAGCTTTGCATGAACATTGAAAACATTAACCTGGGCTGTGTAGCATAGCCATCATAAAATAAGGCACCTATGGGCTATATGGATCCAGCTCTACCCTAGCTGGAAGGGCCCCAGTAAGTGTAGCCGCACGAACCAGAGATCATCCATATTTTTATATGCCATTTTGGGGGACTCAAACCTCCCGACGTAATCAAGGTGACTTTACTCAAATGTTTAAAATATAGGGGACTTAAACCACTCATTCATATATCTATCTAGGGGACTCGAACATCCCGATCATATAGATACGCATACTGGCTAGCACGATTTCCAGTGTTAGTCCTTAGGACTCCACTTTCATGGACCTACCACACATCGCACTTTAAAGACCAATATAAATATTCTTTACACATGCATACAATCATTAGTCCAGTTACTTACCAAAGGCATCCCGTTGGTATCATCATACCAACCCCACTTGCAAGCATACAACATGCCCTAACCATTATCATTCGACTTTGGGACTCAAATCCATTGTATATACAAATCCTTCATATTAATTCAACATTATGGGACTCGAACCCATTTAGCCATTAAACTACCAAGGTTGCAATTCAATTCAACTTATGGCAAACAAGGCCTTTCATGCAACCATTTACATATCATTTACATTATTAGGCCAATGCCTTAGTTCAAAACATATTTCAATACAATTTATGGTCTTCAAGACCGTTACAACATCAATTATCCTTCATTAACATTCTTATTCCAAGCATTAGTTCAAAACCCAATTCAGCATGTGACTAGCTTGTTGTCTTAGACATTTTCACTAACACATTGAGGGCATACCTTTACCACGACCAAAACCAAAGTACAAACCAACAAGTTTAGGGTTAACCATGACCCAATTGTTAAACCATAATTACCAAGCACCCACTTGTACAAAACCATCATTAAAACATTTATATTCACAATTTAAACAAAGATTAAACAACACTCAACAATATGCAACAAAACCCTCAATATTGGTTTTTAAAACCCCCTTAATGATTCATAAAAAAATCTTTAAACACATGATTTTCATGAAATTAAAATGAGGGAAGAGTCAAATACCTTATTCACGAAAAGAACTTGACTCTTGAGCCTCTAAATGAATACCTTGTAGAAACCCTAGCCCAATCTTCAAGAGAGAGTTTAGAGCGTGTTAGGAGTGACTACAATGTGTTATAAGATATAAGATCTTAAGTATTTTGGTGTAGGAAATGTCCGAAATATCCTCAGCGTAAAAGCTAAAAAATATGCACAGGAGGGTACGGTTTGCCCCTTCCACTCGTACCCTCTTCATATGAGTGGTACCCTCCACTCGTATGTTGATAAAAATATTGGACACAATAATCTGTCCAACATACGACTCCTTAGCATGAATCTTGCCCTACCATACAACTAGTACCCACTCAAATTGTACCTTATGAAAAATGTCAAGGATAGAAACTGAACAACATACGATTTGGACCTTACTACTCATATCCTAACATACAACTAGTATGATGCCTTCTCATACCAATATTAGAACTTGGCCAAAGTGACACTGACCAACATATGGCCAAGGACTTCAAAATGTATCCTCTCTATATAAGTGGTATGATGTATTCGTATAATGCATATAATGTTCACAGGTCAGAAAACTTTCCAAGGGCAAAAGTTTGAGTTGTTTTATTCTCCCCCTTAAGATTATTCGTCCTCAAATGATAAGATGAGGCGATATAAATACTATTAAACTCAAAAAATCTCTACCGTTACCTTCAAGAAAGAAAATAAAACATCAAGGAATCCACAATTTATCTTTAACAAGACATAAAGTAAATATGTCAAGAACAACATATACCTCAAGCAAAATATTTTGGGATAGGGAATAGGAATGGATACTTGGACTTCATGTCCCCTTACCTTTCCAAGTAGCTTCCTCGAACATTTGGTTCAACCATAGAAACTTCATTTAACCCACATCTTTCGTGCGCAACCAATGAACTTTCCAATCCAAGATCCTCATTGGGACCTCCTCATAGGACAAAGAATTTGAAATACCAATGTCCCCCAAAGGGACAATCAATGAAGGATCACCCACACATTTTTACGACATAGACACATGGAATATGGAATGAAGGAACTCGTACTAGAGGGAAATTCCAACTCATACACAATGTTACGAAACCTCCTCAAAACCACTTAATTACTAACATACTGGGGACTAAGCTTCCCCTTCTTCCAAAACTGAATTACTCCTTTTATAGGAGATACCTTTAAGAACACCCAATCTCTAACCCCAAACTCCAATCTGCTTGCATTATATCTGCATAGGACTTTTGATGACTATGGGCGGTCTAAATCATATCTCAAATTAAATTTACTTTTTCCATAGCTTGGTGAGCAAAATCTGAGCCAAACACGCTTTACCAACCTCGAACCACCCAATTAGAGACCTACACCACCTACCATGCAATGCTTTAAATGGGGCTATACCAATGCTTTAATTGTGACTATTATTATAAGTAAATTCAATCTAAGGAAAATGGAAGTACCAACTTCTACCACAGTCAATCACCCAGGCTCGCAACATATCTTCTAAGGTCTGAATAGTCCTTTTGGCTTGCCCATCCAACTGCGGGCGAAAAACAATATTTAGACTCCTTTTGGTCACCAAACCATGCTGAAAAGAATGACATGCAATGAGAATTGGGTACCGTGATCATAGATAATTGAGACAGGCATATTATGAAACTTTACAGCCTCTTGAAGATACAACTTTGCATATTCCTTGATAGAAAGAGTAGTCCTCATGGGCAAGAAGTGAGCGAACTTATTCATCCTATCCATGATGACCCAATGGACTCACACTGATTCTGCCACTGTAGAAGGATTGTAAGAAAATGCATATTAATTATCTCCCACTTTGCACCGGCAACTCAATCTCTTGAAGTAGCCCACCGGACCTTAAGTGCTCAACCTTTACTTGTTGACATACCATACACTTAGTCACATAGACGGCCATATCCAGTTTCATTCTATTCCACCAATTTATCTCCTTGAGGTCATGGTACGTCTTTGTTGAATCAGGATGAACCTATACCGTCACTCATGGGCCTTGGCTAAAATTCTAACTCACAACCTATCGATATTCGGAACACACAACCTTCCATGGTACATCAAGTTACCATCTCCACCAATGTAAAAAACAATACCTTTTGCTTACCCATATCATCTTTGATTTTTATCCAAAGAGGATCTAATAATTGCTTTTTCTTTATTTTCGAACCAAGAGATGACTGAGCCACCTATTTCACAAGCACACCACCATCTATAGAGTCCAAGAGATGAACTTCAAGGTTATCCAAATGGTGAATATCCTTCACTAGCTATCGGTTATCCTTATCCATATGCAACAGGCTATCCTTGGACAACCTGCTAAGGCTTATATCATAGTGCTTCAACAACTCAACCCACTTTATTTGCCTTAGATTGAGCTTCTTTTAGGTAAACACATACAATAAACATTAATGATCAGAAAAGATATTAACATGGACCCTATATAAAAAGTTACGGTAAATTATTAACGCGAATACCATGGATAAAAAATCCAAATCATGAGTCATATAGTTCCTCTTATGAACCTTTAACTATCTAGAGGCAAAGTCAACAACCTTACCATACTCCATTAACAAACAACCCAAACCAACTCAGGACGCATTACAATAGACCACAAAACTCTCAGTACCCTCTGGTAGAGTCAAGACCTGAGCTGTCACAACCTGAATCGGGGCCTTGGCCGTGACGAGTATCCCAAACCATAAAGGCTCGAAACACCCCTATCTGTCTGGTAGTCATGCACATAATTCATATGATAAGAAAAATTGTGAAAGATAAACAATATTACGGAAACATGGTCAGGAATCATACGAAAGCAATAATGGGGAATAATGTCCCACAATCTCAACACAATATCTCTATAACGTCTGCGAAATCTCTACTACATGACTGAAACAAATATCTATATAAAAACTTGGACAAGGCCCTCAGTAGACCCAAAACTTATAAATAATAAATGAAACCACAGACATCAGGATTTTCGAAATATAGAAGGCTCACCACTTGATTCTGCGATCTATCGGAAGGAATCTACTGGTTATCTGGACCCCTAGACTGTGCCTCCAAACCTGGGAGGAGAGGGGGTCAATAGAAAAGTACTAGTACGCAGAGAAATAAAAACAAAAATATAATATTTTTACACAATATAGGTGAGAGCCATTATAAAGCAGTTTCATATAAAATTATTTGAAAACACATGGGCATAATGTAATAGTTTTCAATAACAATGTAATCCAATTTAGCTAGGTGGAATACCCTACAATTGTAATTCCACGGCTATGTGGAATCCGCCTCTGGTGCTCGGCGGCCAAGCCTCCAATCCAAGTAGCCGTCAGGATTTGAAACCGGTATACCCCCCATGTGAGTACACCGCAGGAAATCCTCCCATGTGCGATGTTCCAATTATTTTATTATCCTCCCATGTAAGATACAATATAATATGATCCGCATCAGCAACTATGGTTTCCAGCGATAAGCCCTTTCAGTCAAATGCCTTCTTCGGGCATCCACCTTTCTCATGAAAATCAATGTATTCAAACTTTATTCAAATCAATCACACGTCATACTCTGTAGGGTATCGTGAGACCCGACGTGCAATTCATCAGTATCATATCATTCTCTTTATTCAATCATCATATGCAACATATTTCAACATGAACAAAACAACCCTCTCTTTGAAAGTAAAAAACCATATCCAAGTCATGACATTTTTAAGACATTCATGACATGCATTTCAAGATGATTTCAAATAATTCATATCATGTGAAAATTTAAAACAATATCATATCAAGAGAGGGGTTCCGTGTAATCATGCTCTCAATTTATCATCATTATGAAACACATGCATATCCATATATAATATATCAAATCACATTGGAATTAGGCCTAAAGACCAAATCAATAGCATAAAACATTTAAAACATAATCATATTCGTAATTTCAAAACCCCCATTTTGAAAACATTAATTTTTAAAGCCTATGAGATTTTTGAGATAACCCCACGTACCTCTATATGCGAAGATTATAGGTGCTTCTTGAAGCCTACGTTCTGGGGATTCCAAATATGCAATTAGTTTTTAAAACCCTCGGTTGAATCTTAAGTTACTTGGGTTTTTATTTTGAAACCCTAAGGAGAATCCTTGAGCACTTTTGATGAATGAAGGTGTATTTTGGGGTCTTTGGAACTAAATTACGTGTTTAGGACTAAGTAAGGGTGGAAAAGGACCATTTTGCCCCAAAAAAAGAGTGTTTAAGTCACTTGAAACCTTTACATAGGCACCGCCTATGCCATTACCTATGTTTACATAGGCGCCACCTAAGCTATGGCCTATGTTTACATAGGCGACGCCTATGCTTTCCAGTGGCCATGTGCTATTGGTTAGGCAATGAATATTACTTTGAAAGGCCATAACTTCTTGCTCGGGTGCCGGATTTTAGCAAAATTGGTATCTTTGAAAAGATAACTCGAAGACCTATCATTTGAAACATAGTAGGCTCTCTAATTCGACATATACAGAGAGTTATGGTCAATGGAAGCTAAAACAAATTACAACATCCACTAAAACTTAATCGATCGAAATAGTTTCAGCTCGTCCTTAAGTTGAAGGACCTCTATGGTCTAAATTCAAGCTTGAATGGATTCACATACTACTTAAATAATTAACATGCCATATTGGCATAGGATTTATGGCTTCGGGATTATCAACGCATCGGAATCATGGTCTATATTGTAGCCTGAAATGCAGGGTGTTACATGAGCAGAAGTCAAATAATTCTTTAGCTTTTGAAGCTACTCTCATAAGCATCAGACAACAAGAACTTCACCTTCTTCTAATTTAATTTGTTCATTGGAGAAGCAATAGAAGAAAAACTCTCCATGAACCTCCTATAATATCTAACTAAACCCAGAAAAATACGAATGTCAGTTGGAGTTGTGGGCCTAGGCCACTTCTTAACCAGAACCACCTTTTGAGGATCCAAAATAATTCCCTCACTAGACACAACATGACCTAAAAAAGTTACTGCATTAAACTCGAACTCACATTCAGAGAACTTAGCATATAAGTGCTGATCTTTAAAGGTTTGTAACACCAGAGGAGGTGATTGGCATAATCCACCTTACTCTTAGAGTACACCAAGATGCCATCAATGAAGACAATGACGAACAAATTTAAAAACTGACGGAAGACCCTATTAATCAAATCCATAAATATCTTTGGGGCATTTGTCAACCCAAAAGACATAACCAGAAACTCAAAATGCCTATACGGTGTACAAAAAGATATCTTAGGGATATCCACTTCCCTATTCTTTAACTGATGATACCCATCCTAAAGGTCGATCTTAGAAAAAAGTTTGGTACCTTAAAGCTGGTCGAAGAGATCATCAATTATTGAAAGAGGACACTTATTCTTTACCTTCACCTTGCTTAATTATCGGTAATCAATACACATCCAAATAAAACCATCCTTCTTATGCACGAACGACACCGTTGCACCCTATGGGGAGACACTAGGACAGATGAAACCCTTGTCTAAGAGATCCTTTAGTTGCTTCTTGAGTTCTTTAAATGTGATCGGAGCCATTCTATATGGGGGAATAGAAATTAGACGAGTGTTCAAAACAAGATCAATACCAAAATCAATCATTCAATTAGGAGGGATACCAGGAAGGTCATTAGGGAAGACCTCGGGAAACTCATTTACCACAGGAACCTAATGTGCAAAAGGACCTTTTGAATTAGAATCTTTAACCTGGACTAGATGTTAGAGATACCCCTTGGAAATTAATCTCTGAGCTCTAAGATAAGATAGAAACCTTCCCTTAGGATCAAGGGAACCACCCTTCCACGAAATAATTTGCTCATTAGGGAATTTAAATGCAACCTTACGAGTTCGACAATCTAAGTAGCAAAGCATGAGTGCAACCATTCCATCCCAAGAATAACATCAAAATCAACCATGTCTAACTCTATTAAGTCTACTAGAGTTTCTGTACTACCAATAACTATTATACCCCCTATAGATTCTTCTGACAACCCTAGAGTTTCTTATCGAGGTAGAAATAGAAAAAGGGTTTGGAAGATACTCGAGAACAAAACCAAAATGCACATAACCAAAAATGAGGTCACATAAGAGAAAAAGGACCCCAGATCAAGTAAACTATACGTATCACAGAAATAGAGTTTCAACATAACAATAACCACATCTGAAGATGCCTTAAACTTCTGACTAGTAGTAAGAGCATAAAGGTTGTTCCAACTAGTGCCGGAGCCAGAAGTGGAACCTTTTTGTGTATGAGATGATGAGGAGGCAACAAGCACCTTGTTTTCTCCAGAAGAAAATCTAGAGGGGCAATCCCGCTGCATATGACCAATTTAATCACACATAAAATATTTATTCATCCCTTTATCATGTTGACCACGATGACACTGACCACTGAATCTACAAGAAGGGTAGGATAGTGTTGATTGGGCCCTAATATCCTGAGAATAGGTAACCTGTGCCCTAGAAGCATCACCACCTTAAAAACATCTATTTTCTAATGACTTTGAGTAGCAAGAATGTCATGACCCTAAATAAGGCCCTAACCGTGATGAGCATCCCGAAGCATGAAGGCCCAGACACCCTTCTAACTGAACATTATATACACCATTCATACATAATAAGGAAATACAAAAATATATGTAACAATGGAACCATGGTCATAAGTCAGACATTAATTAAAATGAATGTCAAAATCCAGAACCATCTAACAATGTCTAATAACCGTCTATGAAATCTCTACTACATGGTTACTAACATAATCTAAAAGCTAGGACAAAGCCCCCAGTAGACCTAAACCATATCTAATAATAGTTGTCTGAAAGTAAAAAAACCATCTAGAATAGAGAAGGCTCACCAACTGGACACTACAACTCTGTCTGATAAAATGTACTGCTTTTCTGGACCCCTAGATTGAGCCTCAGAACTTGGAGGGAGGAGGAGGGATTGATACAGATGTATTGGTATGCAAAGCAATCTAAAATAAAGCTTGTATATATATATATATATATATATATATATATATAAAATAGTTGGAGAGATATTTGTCAAAATATCATGCATGAAATAGTTCTAAAACACATAGGCATTTTCTGAAAATCATAATTCATTCTTGTCAATGCAATTTCTGATCTTTGTAGTACTTCTAAGTTAGGTGGTACTCCCCTACAAGTCTGATATTCGATGGGCTATATGGAATCCGTCATTGAATCGGCAGGGAATCCCCCAACCCAAGTGTGCCACAGGGGTTGAAGTGACTGAGTCCGATACACCACAAGGCTCTAGGCCAGCGTAATATAATAAACCCAAATTGGGAAATCAGAGTTTTGGGGAATAAGTTGTCTGAACCCATGCCTTCTTCGGAGAACCACCTAAGCTCTCTTTATGTCCAATTTTATCCTGTTTTGAATCATGCATTTTTTTTAGTTTCAACATCTAAAAAGTCTAATTTCAAACATGCATTCTATTCTTCTCTGAATTATCATGGCATAATCTGAATTTGGTATCATCACACCAAAACTTGCAAGTCCTACTTCTGAGCCATAATGCATCATACATTATTCTTTCATTAAAACATAGTTCAGACCACCCAAAAATGCAAATAGTATAAGGAATTTCATATTCCAAAAGGATAAGTTAAAACTACACAAGAACTCTTCAAACATAAGGCGGTCATGTGCTTTTGGAAAACAGCACTCTCTTTGGAATTCAAGATTCATAACCAAATCATTCAAAAATTAAGACACTTCGTAACATGCTTTTCAAGATGCCTTTCAAAAACAATCCATATCATATGATGAGTAGGGAAAATCATAACAAGAGAGGGATTTTCACATGAATCATGCTCTCAATTCAATCATCCACGTTAAAACATGTACATATATACATATTTCAATTCTAATTAATTTGGGTAAAGCCTAAAGACCTAAACGATACCATCAAAACTTCTAGAACATGAATTTATTCATAAATCTGAAACCCCTTTCTTAAAAACATAATTTGTATGCCCATGAGATTCTTAGGAAAACCCCGTGTACCTCAATATAAGAAATTAACAGATGCTTCTTGATGCCCATGGCTTGGGGATTCCAAATCTCTATTTGTTTTGAAAACCCACGGTTGAATGTTGAGTTATTTGGAATTCTTTTTTGAAACCCTAGAGAGTGTTCTTGATGATTTTTAGTGCAAGTATGAATAATGTGCTTAATTTGGGTAATAATCTCGTGTTTAAACTGATAAGGGTGTGGAAAATACCTAAAACACCATTAATGAGATGGAGTCTAGGTTCTGAAAAATTCCCAAGGGTGCAGCAGACCATACGTTGCATGCTCTATCCCACCGCACTGGAGCTTGCAATGCATGCTATATCGCATGCTGCCACCGTGCGTTGGATCATGTGACACACACATATTGCATGGTGCTACTATTTTGGGCATCCAAACGTGCCCTAAATGAGGTCCATAAAATCCGAAAATCACCCGAGATGTTCTATAGGCTTTTCCCATTGCAATGCAAAAAAAATCTAAGATCCGAGGTCGAGAAGGTCGAAAATAAATTCTCCAAAGTGTAGAAGCTAAAAATAATTCTAAGTATTTTCTTACACTTAGAAAATTTTCAAGTTCTTAACTCAACAAACATACTATTACAATATAACACATGAAGAATTTTATGGGGTGTTACATTATCCCCACATTGAGATCAGTCGTCCCCAAATGATGACGTGGGAAACACCGAGAAGCACGATTTTACGCATACTAAGGCATAAGAAAGAATAAGATAAGGATGGTACCTTCCATTTCATTACTTGCCAGATCAAATAAGCTTGGGTATCTATTCCATATGTCCCAAGTTGCTTTTTTAACTTTCTGATTCCTCCACAACACTTTGACTGAGGTTATCTCCTTGCTCCTCAATCTTCTAACCTGATGATCCGAGATTGCTATAGGCTCTTCTTCATAAGATAAGGAGTCTGTCACCTTGACCTCCTCTATAGGAAATACTAAAGAATAGTCTCCAATACATATCTTCAACATGGACACATGGAAAACTGGATGAGCGAAACCCAAACTAGCAGGAAACTCTAAATCATACGCGACTGCACCTACTCTTCTCCAAATCTGATATAGTCCTATATAGCGAGGACTCAACTTACCTTTTTTCCCGAATCGCATGAACCCCTTCATAGGAGAAACTTTTAGAAATACCCAATCACCTACCTTGAATTCCAACTCCCTTCTTCTAATATCGAGATAGGATTTTTATCTACTCTGAGCTGTCTTAAGTCGTTCCCTAATAAGTTTCACATCTTTCATCCCCCGATGAACAAGATCAGGCCAAACATCTGCATCTCATCCACTTCATACCACCCTATAGGCGACCTACATCTCCTCCCATATAGCGCCTCAAATGGTGCCATCTTAGTACTTGAATGGAAACTGTTATTGTACGTGAACTCTACCAGGGTTAAGTGCTCCACCGAACTACCTTTAAAATCAATCGCATAGGCCCTTAACATGTCCTCAAGAGTCTAAATGGTATGCTCAGCTTGCCATCTATCTGAGGGTGAAAAGTAGTGCTTAGGTTTACTTAGGCACTTAAACCTCTCTAAGAAGATCTCCAAAACTGAGAAGAAAACTGTGTACCTCGGTCGGATATGATGGACACAGGTGCCACATGCAAATGAATTATTTCTGCAATGAATAGCTTAGCATAATCCTCTCCCAAATAGTTAGTCTTGACAGGCAGAAAATGGCCTGACTTGGTCAGCCCTCCATAATTACCCACATAGAATCATACTATTTTTGGGACTTCGAAAGTCCTATAATGAGGTTCATATTAATCATCACCCACTTTTAAAAGGGAAAGGCTATCTCTTGGGAAGAACCACCTAGCTTCATATGCTCTACTTTAAATTGTTGGCAATTCAAACACTTGGAAACAAAGCTAGCCACATCAAGCTTCATATTATTCAACCAATACATAGATTTGAGATCATGGTACATCATAGTAGAGCCTGGGTAAACAACATACCTCAAAGTGTGAGCTTTGTCAAGGATTCTTTTCCGTAAACCTTCAATATCTGGTACACATAATCTACCCTGGTACCTCAAAATACCATCACCACCAATTTCAAAGGACATAACCTTCTATTGACCCACATCTTTCTTGATCTACATCAAGATGGGATCTTCAACCTTCTTTTCCTTAACTTCTGCACAAAGGGAAGATTTAGCTATCTCATGAATAACCATTCTCCCATCTTTAGAATACAAGAGTCCCACTTCTAGATTTGCAAGCTGGTGAATATCCTTCATCATATCCCTCTTCTCTTTCTTAACATGAGAAAGATTGCCCATAGATATCCTACTGAGGGTGGTGGCTACCACATTTTCCTTGCTCGGATGATAATGCATGCTCATGTAATAATACTTTAGCAATTCCATCTAGTTCCTCGGCCAGAGGTTTAATTCTTTCTGCGAGAAAACATACTGTAAACTCTTGTGGTTAGTGAATATGTCAACATATACACCATATAAATAGTGCCACCAGATCTTAAGTACAAAAACCACAACCGCTAACTCTAAGTCATGAGTGGGGCTATTCCACTTGTGCACCTTCAACTACCGAGATGGAAGTCCCACTCGGGATGCACACAACACACAACAAAACCCTCTGTACCTTTTGAAAAAGTCAAAATAGAAGCAGTAGTCAAATTGCCTTTCAACTTCTCAAAACTATTCTCATAAGAGTCAGACAATAAAAGCTTTACCTTTTTCTGATTCAACTTAGTAAGTGGTGTAACTATGGAGGAGAAAATCTCTACGAACCTTTGTAATAACCCGCCAAACCCAAGATGCTCCAAATATCGGTTGGAGTCATGAGTCTGGGCCATTTTCTCACTGCCTCAACTTTTTGGGAATCAACCCGAATCCCCTAACTAGACATAGTATGCCCCAAGAAAGCAATAACATTCATCCATAATTCACACTTAGAGAATTTTGCTTACAACTTATGATCTCGGAAAGTATGAAGAATAATTCAGAGGTGATTGGCATGGTCCTCCTTATTATTGAGTAAATCAAGATGTCATCAATAAAAACTATGATAAACAGGTGTAGGAACTGATGGAAGACCCTATTCATTAGGCCTATGAAAGTTGCTGGAGCATTAGTCAACCCAAAGAACATGACTAAGAATTCATAATGACCATATTTGGCTCAGAATGTTGTTTTAGGAATGTCTGACTACCTAACATTCAACTGATGATATCCCTAACGAAGATCTATTTTAGAAAAACACTTAGCACCCTAAAGTTGGTCAAAGAGGTCATCAATTCAAGAAATAGGATATTTATTTTTAATAGTGACCTTATTCAGCTAATGGTAATCTATGAACATACGTAGGAAACCATCTTTCTTTCATACGAAGAGTACAGGTATACCTAGGGAGAAATAGTAGGCCTGATAAAACCTTTATCTAGGAGATCTGCTAGCTGTTCTTCAAACTCTTTTAGCTCTATAGGATCCATTCTATATGGTGGAATAGAAATAGGATGGGTATATGGCAACACATCAATGCCAAAATCTATTGCCCTATTAGGTGGAATTCCTAGGAGATCATCTGGAAAAACTTCTAAGAATTCATTTACTATAGGGACAGACTGAGGAGGAAGACCTTTGGCATTAGTATTTTTAACTGGAATAAGATAATACAAGCAACCCTTGTAAATAAGTTTACGAGCTCTGAGATAAGATTTGAACTGCCCTTTTGGTGCTAAAGAATGCCCTGACCACTCCATTGTTGGATCATTCGGAAAAGAAAAGTTAACCTTTCTAGTTCTACAGTCTAGTATGTGATAACACCGATAGAGATAATCCATCCCTAGGATAGCATCAAAAGCAACCATATCAAGTTCTATGAGGTCTTCCACTATAATCCTACTAAGAACAGACACAACAAAATTTTTATACACCTTTCTAGCTACAATAGAATCACCCACTAGAGTGGAAACCAAGAAAGGTTCAGCAATCACATCGGGCTCAAACCCTAAACCTACGCCACATATGGGGTCATATAAGATAAAGTAGACCCAAGATCAAGAAACACAAATAAATCACAGGAAAAGATTTGTAATGTACCGGTTACTATGTATGGTAAGGCTTCCGCCTCCTGGAGATTAGTCAAAGCATACAATCAGTTGCGACCGCTCCCAACAGCTGAAGTGGCGCCCTTTTGAGGAGGTGGTGGTGCAGAAGAGTTTGCCTGACACTTAGCTCTACCAATATTTCTCCTAGCAGAGGGATAATATCTCTGGAAATGACCCACCCATCCGCATGAATAATACACCAACGAGCCCAGCTAACACTTCTTGAATGATGTCTACTGTAAGTTTCGCACCATGGAAAAATACAATACTGCCGAGCGACACTGCCCTGTGACTGAGTATCCTGAGCTCTAGGTCCATGACTAATCTGAAAACTCTGAGATGCTCTATCAACTAGGGGTTTGGGCGCTGGGGTGCTACCTGCAGACTGTGCATTACTTCAAAACATCTTCTTTTGCTATTTACCACCCAATTTACCACTCAGTGGCTGACTGTGGTTCTAATCCGTTGTGCTGGCTCTCTTCGACTGCCTGTCCTTCTCTTTAGATTTAGAAATTTTCTTTTTCGTCTCTTCTACCTACTACATACGGACTGACAGCCTAGCAAAGTCCATATCTCTATTTAGCATCGCCCCTTGGCATTTAAGCGCTAGATTATCAGAAAGGCCAGATATAAATTTTCTTATCTGGGCTCTCATATTTCCTTTTATTTCTAGTGCATAACAAGCCAGTTGGTTAAACTTCAGAGTGTACTCCCGGAAACTTATCTTCCCCTACTTAAGATTTATGAATTCTTCTGCCTTGGCTTTCCTCAACTCTAGAGGAAAGAATCGATCAAGAAAAGATTCCACAAATTTTCTCCAAACTGTGGAATCAACACTCTTACCCTTCGCCTCTTCCCACTCATTATACCATTGGTTTAGTACATCTTTAAGTTGGTACACTGCTAACTCAATGCCTTCTACCTGATCCACATGCATTACTATAAAAATCTTTTCCATTTTGTCCATGAACTCCTATGGGTCCTCTTCTACCTTAGTGCCCAAAAATTTGGGTGGGTTCATCCTCATAAATTGGCCTACCCTAGTAGCCTCTGAAGTAATAGATACAGGTCCAGTATCCTTCGACCTCTGAGTCTGTGTAGCTACCAGCTGTGCAAGCATATGAATGGATTGTCTGAATTCTACATTCGATATGTCCTTCTGAGAAGAATAAGTATGATTAACATTTGTCCTTGGAGCCTGAGGAGGACTGGTTGGGACTGCGGGTACTCCCGAAGTGGGGATAGGATCTCGAGTGTGGTCTCTGTTATGGGTCCGCATCCCATGGGTCTGTTATAGATTACCACTAGTTGAATAAGGTTACAGTGAAAAATAAATATCCTTTTTCTAGAATCGATGACTTTTTTATCAGCTTAAGGGTGCTAAGTGTTTTTCTAAGATAGACCTTCGTTTGGGATACCATCAGTTGAATTTTAGGGAGTCAGACATTTCTAGAACAACTTTCCGGACCAGGTATGGTCATTATGAATTCTTAGTCATGTTCTTCGGGTTGACTAAGGCTCTTGCAGCTTTCATGGTGTAATGAATAGGGTCTTCCATCAGTTCCTAGATCTATTTGTTATAGTTTTTATTGATTACATCTTGATTTACTCCAAAAGTGAGAAGGACCATGCCAATCACTTCTGCACTATTCTTCAAACCCTCAAGGATCATAAGTTGTATGTGAAGTTCCCTAAGTGTGAATTCTGGATGAATGCTATTGCTTTCTTAGGGCATATTGTGTCTAGTCAAGGGATTAAGGTTGATCCCCAAAAGATTGAGGCAGTGAGGAAATGGCCAAGACCTATGACTCCAATCGATATTCGGAGCTTCTTGGGTTTGGCAGGGTATTATAGGAGGTTTGTAGAGAGTTTCTCTTCTATAGTTGCTCCACTTACTAAGTTAACTCATAAGAAGGTTAAATTAGTGTGGTCTGACTCATGTGATAACAGTTTTGAGAAATTGAAAGATAAATTGACTACAACACCTGTTCTGACCCTTCCAGAAGACATAAAAGGTTTTGTTGTATGCTGTGATGCCTCCCGTATGGGACTTGGGTGTGTACTTATGTATCACGGTAAGGTGGTGTCTTATGCATCTAGGTAGTTAAAAGTACATGAGCGGAATTACCCCACTCATGACTTGGAGTTAGCAGTTGTGGTGTTTCCACTTCGAATTTTAAGGTATTATCTTTAAGGGGTGCATGTTGATATTTTTACTAACCATAAGAATTTGTAGTATGTTTTCTTGCAGAAAGAATTAAACATCAGGCATCATCATTGGATGGATCTTTTGAAAGACTGTGACATAAGCCTTCACTATCATCCGAGTAAGGCAAATATTGTAGCCGATGCCCTCAATAGATTGTCTATGGGTATTATTTCTCATGTTAAGGAAGGGAAGAGAGAGATGGTGAAAGAAATTCACTGGCTTACAAATCTAGGAGTGCAACTCTTGGATTCCAAAGATGGGGGAATGGTTGTTCATGAGATGTCTACATCTTCCCTTTGTGCGGAAGTTAATGAGATGTTGGTTGATGATCCCATCTTGATGCAGATCAAGAAAGATGTGGGTCAACAAAAGGTGATGTCTTTTGAAATTGGTGGGGATGGTATTTTAAGATATCAGGGTAGGTTATGTGTGCCAGATATTGATGGTTTGTGGGAAAGAATCCTTAACGAAGCTCACACTTCGAGATATGTTATTCACCTAGGCTCTACAAAAATTTACCATGACCTGAAATCTATTTATTGGTGGATTAATAAGAAGCATGATGTGGATAACTTGTTTCCAAATGTTTGAATTGCTAACAAGTTAAGGTAGAGCATATTAGGCCAGGTGGTGCTTCCCAAGAGATAGTGTTACCCTTGTGGAAGTGGGAGATGATTAATATAGACTTTATTACAGGACTCCTGAAGTCCCAAAACCAGTATGATTCTATTAGGGTGATTATAGATAGACTGACCAAGTTATCCTTTTTTCTGCCTACTTGGACTAACTATTCGGGAGAGAATTATTCCAAGTTGCTCATTTCAGAAATAGTTCATTTGCATGGTGCACCCGTGTCTATCATATCTGACCGAGGTACATAGTTCACCCTCAGACTGATGGGTAGGCTGAGCGCACCATTCAGACCCTTGAGGACATATTGGGTGCTTGCGTGATTGATTTTAAAAGTAGTTGGGTAAAGCACTTTCCACTGATAATGTTCGCATATAATAGTAGTTTCTATTCCAATATTAAGATGGCACCATTTGAAGTAATTTATGGGAGAAGATATAGGTCACCAATAGGGTTGTATGAAGTGGGTGAGATGTAAATTTTTGGGTCAGATCTTGGCCACCAAGTGGTGGAAGACATAAAGCTTATTAGGGAATTATTTAAGATAGCGCAGAGCAGACAGAAGTCCGATGCCGACGTTAGAATAAGGGATTTAGAATTAGAAGTTGTTGATTGGGTATTTCTAATAGTTTCCCCTATGAAGGGAGTCATGCGATTCGGGAAGAAAGGTAATTTGAGTCCTCGCTATATAGGACCATATCAGATTTTGAGGAGAATAGGTAGAGTTGCATATGAGTTAGAGTTTCCTACTAATTAGGGTTCTGTTCATCCGGTATTCCATGTGTCCATGTTAAAGAAGTGCATAGGGGACCATTCTTTAGTGTTTCCTATCAAAGAAATCAAAGTGATAGACTCCTTATCCTATGAAGAAGAGCCTGTAGAAATTTTGGATCACCAATTTAAAAGATTGAGAAACAAAGAGATAGCCTCCGTTAAAGTGTTGTGGAGAAACCAGAAAATTAAAGAAGCAACTTGGCCATTAGAAGTTGACATGAGATCTAGATACCCAAAGTTATTTGACCCAGTGGATAATGAAATGGAAGGTACAATCCTTGCCTTATTCCTTCTATGCCTTTGTATGCTTGGAAGTATGCTCGCCTGTGTCTCGCTTCAACATTCGGAGATGACTGTTCCCAGGGGGGATATTCTAACGTCCCAAAATTTTCTTAGCTAAGTCTTATCCCTAGAGTAGCAGACCTTGGATTCTAGAATAATGTATAATTATTTCCCTGTGGACTTTCTTATATATTAACTTTTCATTTCGTAGATGATTGAATAAGCTTTCCATCTATATAAGATTCATCCAAAACGGACACTCAGTGAAGATGTTATGGCCATTTTATGTGCTGGTCATGTTACATCATCATTTTGGTGTTTGGTGCATTGTGGAGAGGGTTTAATTAACAATTGTCAAATTCCAGTTGTATAACGCGATGGTGGCACATCGCACTGAAGTCCCAGGTTCCAACCAATGGGAAATGCGATGGCTCCGCATCGCGGAGGCCATAAAAATCCCATTTATCAATTTCTAGTAAGCCACTGCGATTGCGGCACATTGTGGTGGCCCAACAAATTGGGCATCTAGTTAAATTTTACTCCATATCATTAAGGCTATATTGGGTATTTTCACCACCTTATCTGCTTTAACATGGGATTTAATCCCAAGAACACCAGAGTAAGCTTATTTTCATCAAAATCTCTCAAGAAACTCCATTAGGGTTTCAAACTGAAAATCCTCATAACTCAAGATTTAACCATGGATTTTAGAAGATAATTAGATATTCGGAATCCCCAATCCACAAGCTTCTAGAATCATCCATTACTTTCTGAAATAGAGGTATGAGGGGTTTATCCTAAAAATAACTACATGGGCTTGAAATTATTAAAGCATGATTTAAAGGTTTCAATGCATGTATTTTATGGGGGGTTTGAAAACTATATTAACGATAAGGCATTTCGAAAGTTTCAATGCTACTATTGCTTTAGCCTTGTGGTATTTTCCTCTAAATTGATTTACATGTATATGTATATGTATGAATTTGAGATTTAAGATTGTTGAGAGTATAAATTATGAACTCCCTCTCTTATATTGAATTAAAGAGTATGGTTTTGAGATTTGAAGGATGTTTTTGCAATATCCTGGCATTTGAACATAATTTGGAATTGTCGAGAGGGTGTTTCTTGATATCAATATGTTCTTGTGTGTATGAGAAAGAATTGCATGTCTTTACATGAGGTTTGAGAAAAAGATTCATTGAATTGAATTATTGAAATGCTGGTCTCAAAACTTATGTTTTGAATATAGAGATTTATGATAGACTAATAATGGCTCAGAGATGTGACTTGCAAGTCAATGGTATGATGATATCATATGTATTTATGCCATAAAAGATTATGTTTTCAGAGCATGTTTTTAGAGTATGTTTACAGAGAATGCATGTTTTGATAGAGTATTAAAAAGGGGCGTAAAGAGGGTTTGGTGGTTACCCAAAGAAGGCACGAGTTCAACCAACTCTTAGCCTGAAACTGTATTTTCCGATACGGTTAGATTATTACTGTACGCTGGCGACGGCCGTGGGGCATAGTAGATTCAGAGACTCCGACCCTTGCGGCACACTTGGGTTGGGGGCTTCGCTGTTGAGTTAATGGAAGTTTCCATATAGCACATGAAATTTTCAGAATTGTAAGGTATACCACTTAACGCATAAGTAATAAAGATTTCTTAGATTTGTAATGATTTTACAGAGTCTTTTGAGATGCCCATGAGATTTCTGACTATATGATATACTTATGGACTGTTTTAAAATTTTCTCTCATATTTGTTGAATAATAAATGATTATTTTGTATATTCTCTGCGTACCAGTACATATGTATTGACCCCCTTCCTTCCTCTAGGTTCTGAGGCTCAGTTTAGGGGTCCAAAAATGTTGTAGATTTTATCAGACAGAGTTACAGTACCCAATTGGTGAGCCTTCTCGATTTTGGAAGGACTGTCTTTATAGATTATATCATTTATTTCCGTTTTGGTCTACTGGGGACTTGTCCCATTTTCAGACAGTTGTCAGATTTTTATATAGTAGAGATTTCGAAGACTGAGTCAGATGTTTTTAGATGTAGCCGATTTTCAGTTTCCATACTATGTTGAATTCAGAATTGACCATGTTTTTGTAGCAGAATATGTTTCCGCATGTTTTTTATTTATATGAATGTTGTGCATGATTATCAAATAGAGAAGGGCGTTCCGGGCCTTCATGATTTGGGATGTCTATCACGGCCAGGCCCTAGTTCGAGTTGTGACACTATACCCTCTATATGTTGTCAACTCATTTTATGTTATTTCTTAACCAATGTGATACTACCTATGCAAACTCAAGACCATTCTCTATAATTAATATGAGGTGGAATATCTTGAAACAACAACCCTTGCCAAATTCTTGAATACTTGAATTTTGGATTTATGTTATACAACAATGGATATATATACTCATGTTTCTCACTGTGCAAAATCCTAATAACTCATGTTCTGTTAGGTTTATGTCTGAACGACCCTCTATTCATGATCTAGGCATTTGATGTATGAAGCACTTCATTCCCATTGTATTGTATCTTACATCTTAATCCCCACCTTGAGTAGAGAAACAAATATACGTTATAATAGAATAGTGTCCCTTCCATTTTGTTGCTTGTACTCTTATCCCTAAATGACCCTCCTTATGTTAGAATGGTGGTGGTTATACAAGAATAGTAATGTTGGAGATAAGAGAGTAGATATTTCTTGTTGTGAAAATTTTGTGTGACTACCTGAGCTAAGGTTATAGACCAAGAGGGAAGAGTGAGATGAACTTCTGTTATATGAATTATTTATAAAGTGGATATATGGCAAAAATCTTTTAAAAGTGATTTATGTTGCTGGTTTTGGTAGGGAGATCCACAAAGTTGGGGTAATGAAGATAGCCTTGCATGTTGTGATTGATAGATATAGTAACCATTATGCAATGTGGTTAGTACTACTTGATTTTGACCTGAGGTTATTTGATTATAGTGATAAGATGTAAGAGTATTCTTAAAGAGATGTAAAGTATGGGGCCCATAGATTAAGCTGACACCTTCCAGCTCCGGGTTAGGTTTAAATATGAAAGTACTATACAGAGGAACTTAGACACTTCTAATTCCATGTGCTGTGGGGGGGATTGTATTTTTAAAATGATGAAGTGTGTTTTTTGTTGTATAGAGCATAGTTGAGTAGTCACACTAAATTTATGTTCTATTAGTTGTATCATGCAAGATGGAGAATCTCGCTGCATATCACTAGGCCGACCAGAATATAAGCAAAAATTCTTCCCCACCCGACGATATCCACAGTGAGGCCTCCCACAAAAATAACAAGGAGGGAAAGGGGGCCGATTGGGCTCCACTAACCTAATACTAGGCACCCTGTTCCCTAGGACTATTACTAGACTGAAAACGCCGATCACGTAAAGTCTTAGGGGTCTTAGAACTACCGACGAACAAGATTTTCCCCAAGTCTTCTTCTTGAGACATTACCTACCCTCTTTTCCACTATTCTGCTGGCTCACACCCTGCTCTACAGACTTGGTATTCTTATTTTGCCTTTCCCCTATTTATACCTAATTTATCTTCTCATCCTTTATCTGTTATATATAAACCACTAATCTTGATATATATATATATATGTAACTGTTTAGCATATCAACCTTACACTTTAACACCAAGTCACAATAAAGACCCAAAGAAAACTTTCACATTATGAACCTCATATTATACCAAACTCAGGAGCCTAACGGGACAATTGGGTGAACTTCAGTGTATTCTCTTTGATACTCATCTTACCTTTCTTTAGGTTCATAAATTCTTAACCTTGGCTTCCCTAAACTCTTGAGGAAAGAAGTTATCATAAAAGCTTTCAAGATATCTTCCCACACCAAACTCTCGGCATCTTCACCCATTAACTCTTCCCACTCTTCATAGCATTGGTAATCCACCTCTTTCATGTAATAAGCTACAAATTCTACCCTCTCTGTATTACTAGAATGCATAACTCTAAAGATTTTTTCCATATTATTAATAAATTCCTAAGGATCTTCCTCAACTTTAGAACTCGTGAAAGTAGGAGGATTAAGACTCCTAAATTAATCAACCGAAGTGATCTCAGATGAACTGGTTATAGGACCAACATGATCAGACCGACGACACTATGAGACCACAATATGAGAAAGCATGTGAATAGACTGACAATATTTAGCATTTGACACATCTCTTTGTACGGACTGAGCATGTGTATCCATATCCCAGGAAGTTTGAGGAGTAGTAGTAGGGACCGTGGGAAGCCTAGGTAGATCAGTTAAGTCAAGAGTACAGGCTCTATACCAAGTCCGCATTATATGAGTAGGGCAAACTTCCTCCATATTTTTCCAGTTGGGATGGAGGCTCCAGTTAAGATTATAAGACTCTCAGATCATTATGGAGGCATGACGAAAAATGCGAGTAATCTTGGAATTAGAGGATATTCAAAGTAACTAGACTTTCTAGCAAGAAATAGAACACAAGGAAGAAAAGCATTCCAAAATGCGTTGTAGCCTCCCCTTTATAAGTATGACACACTACCCACCCATAAAAGGGACTCTACTTTATATGCCTTTGTGGGTACCTAGTGACCATGAACCATGCACTGATATAAAGCCTATGATGACCCAAAATGGGCCCTGGTCGTGACAGGCATCCCAAATCCTCCAAGGCCTGAGATGACCCCTTAGACTTATACCATGAGCATGTAATATAAGAAAAATTCAAAAGCCAACCAATAAAATAAAAAAAGTTTAATGAACCACTAGATCAAGTTTTTAAGTAAAAAACAAATCCAATAAAATACGAACCCAATATTGTCTGCAGAGCCTCTAACCATAACAATATCAACTTGGTCGGGACATGACCCCGACCATGAGAATAGAAAGATAAAAAATATTTAATGGAGAGAAAGAGAGAAAATCAATAGTTTCTTCTGAATGATGGAGGGATCAGCATTTCTCACCAGCTGTCCAATAGGACAATGGACTACCTAACCTGCATAGGTTCACAAGAAAAGGCCTTCGAACCTACATCATGAAATAGCATAGCACTAAGGGAATATTAGTAAAGTAAGTACTGCCATGTAACCTAAGAAAAGGGATAAATATACATTTACCAAATTAATATATCATAAAACACATGCTCAAAAACCATCAAGATATTGAAGTGCGGGGGTAGGGGTCAAGGAACTTGAAACATGACCATATAAAATTCTAATCCAAAATTATATAGCATATACAAACCTCAAGTCAGAAACGGGATATATAGGTCCAGTTCCCTTAATCGGAGTTGCCTCAATCCATGTTGGAGGCATGGATCGAGGATTAGTGTAAAGTTACAAATAGATAATAGTCTCTCAAAAGAATAACTATACAACAACATAAAGATAGCACACAGTGGTCATCTATACTTTATGTCAAGACCTCCTAACGTCGGCAAATATGGTTTCAAGTGTTGGTCATAGGCGCCACACCTTCTTGGTAAAGCTACACAATTACTATTAAAGCCCAATTAAAATATTGTAACATACCATTGAACCTAGAGTTTTCCCTTAAGGCATTTCCATATTTGAAACATCATACCAAGACTTGCAAGATATCCATATAAATCCATGGCATTTCCATTTAACTATTTAGACTCTGAATTCCATTTTAAAATCAATAATCATAGACCCCATAGGCCTTTTAAGAAACCTTTTTCCACTTTTACTATTTCATAACATGAAATATTTTAAAGGATTGTTCAGACACTATGAAATCATTCTTTAAAAAACAAATTGTGATATGGTTTGAGGTTCATGTTATAATTATGCAAAAACTATAATCATTATCAAACTATATTACCGATGCCACTCCTTTCTAATTTACAATTTAAGTTTTGTTAGGACCAAAAATGGGGTCCTGGCCATGAGGGGTATCCCACACCAACCAAGGCGCGAGATCACCCTTGAGCCTTACCTCATGAGAAAGATAGTAATAATAAATTTTTGGAAGGCAACCAATAGAGTAAAAGAAATTTAATAAGAAAATGGATTAATATTGTATGTCCAGGACCAAATCCAAAAAGTAATATCCCAACACTGTCCACAAGCCTTGAACTAAAGAATACAAACCATGTCTAGATATTACCCCGACTATCCCAGATGAAAAACTATAATTGATGGAATAGTAAAAGAAACATAAAAACAACCAGGCCTTCTCAAGGAGGGAGGGTTCACCACTTCAACAACTGTTTAATAGGAATTCCAAACCACTAACGCTACACAGAGTCACAAGAAAAGCCCTCAAAACCTACATAATAAACTAATGTTTCTTTTGGGGGCAGTCAGTACGATAAGTACTCACACGCAACACAAGAAATTATATAATATATATATATATATATATATATATATATATATATATATACATTTACCATATCTAGAGATAAATCATATGCACAATAACTATAAATCTAAAAGGATTCTGGATATGGGGGAAAGGAGCATGACACAAGACGATTTAAAATTTAATTCTGAACAATGTAGCTCATATAGATCTTAAGGCACCCATGGGCTATATAGGTTCGGCTCCCGTTAATGGGAAGGCCCTAATTCATGTTAGTTGCATGAATTGAGGAAACTTTGCTAAAGTCACCTAGAAAATAACCTACCGAAATTATATTTTGTAAGGCAGACATAGTGTTCATAAGCCATAATTATTGCAAAATCTGGTTTATAGTATTGTTCCCCCAAGATTATACCTTCTTTGTGAAGCTACATAATTACCTTTAAGCCCAAATTAAAATAGTTTTCCACATTCCATTAACCATGGAGACTTTTATTATGGCATTCCCACATTTGTATCGTCATACTGGAAGACTTGCAAGCCATTCCAGTTGTGCCATATCTTTCAAATTAAACCATTAGGCTCTAATTTCCATTTAGAAATCCACAACCATTGTCCCCAAGGGCATTTACAGGACCGTTTTACCTCTTTACCAGGTAATGTTATGCAATTTTATAACAAAGCATTTAGAAACTATGAAATCCTTATTTAAAGACTGAATTATTATGTGGGTTGTGGTTTATGTAATTATCATGCCAAAATACATAAACATTGTAACTCCAATTACCAAATTCCATCAATTAGATAAGACACAATTTAAGTCAACAATTCACCATTTAAACTACCAAATCCCGTTAAAAGCAAGGGAAAAAAACAATGCAAGTGTTTAACAACCAAAAACCCTAAACCCAAGTTTGAATAGAGCACTCATAAACATGTAATTATCATGTAATTTGATGCAATAGTATAATAATTATAATAAGGAGTTCCTAACATGACTTAATGAGGGAAGAATTTTGAGAGGTGTTTGAGTTTAGATCTCGGAGAGTTGAATTCTTTAGAAAGCACTAAGTTTACTTCACTTGAGAGTTGAAAGGGAAAGAACAATGATAATTTTTTTGTTAATTACTGGGAAATAAAGATTGGAGAATGGTTAAAGTAATTTTTATAGGAAAAGGACCGAAAGCCCTTACCCCAACTAAAAAAACAAAACTATGAAATTTTGATCTTAGGCATGGCACACCTTAATCACGCCAACCCAAAGGTGTACCAAGCCCTAATCATGGTATGGCACATTCCTATCACAGACCCTCTTTCATGAACCGATCTAAGAAAAGTTCATGATGGGTATTTCAAGTACACCATGAACCAGAGACCACCCCGTTAACCTATCCTCAAGAGCACAATAGTAATAATAATACTAATAATAATAACAACAATAATAATAACAAATATAGAAGCCAATTGAATAGTAATAAGAAGATGAATAAATAAATTAAAGAGGACTAAGATTTAAACAACAACCAATGAACCCATATCTACCCACAATAGCCCATAATGAAAGAACAATGAAATGATAAGGCCTTCTGAAGAATAAAGGCATAACACTGCATAACAATTCAACAAACGTCTTAATCCACCTAACATTGTACAAGAGCAAAAAAAATGTCTTCGGACCCTACATCATGAAATGATGTAGCATCCTAGAACGATCAGTAGGATAAGGACTGGAATGTAACTCAAGGAAAGTGATAACATCATTCCATGTCATAAATCAGTAAGAACCACACACACATATTCTTATATACATTTATATAAGATTGTTGGATAGGGTAAGGGTTATGAACAAGAGAGTTTTTAAAACCATTAAATTGGGTTGTGCAGCTTAATTTGTCCTAGAGGCATCGATGGGTTTTATGGATTTAGCTTCCCTTGTTGAATAGGCCCTTGTGCATATTAGTTGCATAAACCGAGGAAAAACTGTGGGAAAACTACATCCACCATGGACAATAGCTGCCCCGAATATATTTATACATCTATATATATATATAACATATATATCATGCACACAGTCATATTTTTACAACCCGAGTCGGGGCCCTGGATGAGATGAGTATCCCAAACCTTGGAAGCCCGAGCCCTCTTCTACATCTGGTAATCATGCATAATACTCAAAAAATAAATAAAATATGCAGAATTATAATAATCTGAATCATGGTCATAAATTTGAAATCTGTTCGACAATACAGAAAATAAGTTTTTTTTAACATCTAAACAACATCTTTCTCAGATTGTGAAATCTCTACTACATAAGACATCAATAACTTGTCTGAATCTAGGACAAGGTCCCTAGTGGACCTAAACCAAATTAATTAATAACTAACTAGAAAAAAATAGGACTTCCATATTAAAGAAGGCTCACCAACTGGACACACTTCTCTTCTGTCAGAATAAGTCTAGTACTTAGTAGGACCTCTAGACTGAGCGACAGACCCTAAAATGTACGGATTTAATATAATTGTACTGGTACAAAGAAAATTCCCAAATAATGCATTTATATATAAAATAGATGAGAGCAAGTCATGAAAACATCATGCGTGATATAGTTTAAAACACATGGGCAATTCTTCGATATTCATAAAATATTATTGTCACTGCAGGTCTAATTTTTGTATTACTTATGAGTTAGGTGGTCCACCCTATAATTATAGAAAACCCCACGGGCTATACGGAGTTTGCCCTTAACTCGGCGGCCAAGCCCCCAACCCAAGTTTGCCGAAAGTGTTGGAGTTTCTGATTCAGATATGCCATAGGGCATTAGGCAAATGTATAATCCCTCTAGGGGATATCTTAATTGGCAAAACATGGTTCCGAGCAATGAGTTTTTTTTGGACTCGTGCCTTCTTCGAGTAACCATCTAACATCACTTTATGCCTATTTTTAGAATTTTCTGAACATGTATCATTCTAAGTTCAAAATCATAAAATCTGAAAAAAAAATCCACATTATATTATGTTCTATGTTACTATGGAATTATATAAATTGGTATCGTCATACCAAGACTTGCAAGTCATGTTTCTGAGCCAAAAAAATCATATCACAGTTTTCTATTTCAAACTTAAAGTTTAGACCGCCATACTTCAAACAATTCTAGTAGGTTCGTTCTTTTAATTGATAAATATCTAGTTTAACCACTTCTACTTCATCCATATCCATCACTTGGAAGCTTTTCTCCATATCATCTACAAACTCTTGTGGATCCTCCTCCACCTTTGTACCAGTAAACTTAGGTGGGTTCATCCTCATAAACGGACCCACTCGTGTAGCCTTAGATGGGAAAGATGCAGACCTAACATCTTCCGACCATCGAGCCTGTGAAATCACCAACTGTGCAATCATATGCATCGATTGCCTGAACTCAATATTTGATATTTCTCTGTGGGGATATTGGGTATGATTAGTCCTAGACCAGGGAGCCCTAGGTGCTCTGGGTGGACTGGTCTGAACCAGAGAGACTCCCAGAGCAATAACAGAATTAGGAGTGTGAGCCCTGTTGTACATCCTCATCCTATGGGTGGGATGGACGTCATCAATTTAGGCGTGGTAATCATTGGAGCGACGTGGAGGCATGATAGCTTTTGTGAAATACAATAAACCAGTGATCAGGGGATATTCAGACTCAACAGCATGAACTAAATCCTAAAGAAGGGAAACATTCCTAAATGCCTAGTCACTTCTTGCCTATAACTGTGTCGCTCTACACACCGATAAAAAAGTCTGTACTTAATGTGATTCCGCAGACACCCTGGGACCATAAAATGTGCTTTGATACAAAGTTTGTCACGACCCGAGCCGGGGCTCTGGCCATGATGAGCATCTAAAACCATAGAGGATCGATCGCCCTTCTACATCCAGTAATCATGCATAATACTCGAGTAATAAATAAAAGATATGGAATTATAATAAATGGAATCATTGTCATAAATATGAAATTTGTTTGAAAATGCAAAAAATACATTTTTTAATATCTTTCTTAGTCTGCGAAATCTCTACTACATAAGGCATCAATAACTTGTCAGAATTTAGGACAAGGCTGACTAGAAAGAAATAGGCCTTTCGGATTAAACAAGGCTCACCAATGGCACATACTTCTCTTCTGTCAGAACAAGTCTACGGCTTAGTCGGACCTATAGAATGAGCCTCAGAACCTGAAATATAGAGGGTTAATACAATTGTACTGGGTCACAGAGAAATAAAACATAATACATTTATATATAAAATAAATTAGAGCATTCATGTAAACATCATGCATAATATAGTTTAAACCACATGGGCAATTCTTTGATATTCATAAAACATTCTTGTCAATGCAATTATAATTTTTGTATTACTTCTAAGTTAGGTGGTCTACCCTACAATTCCACAACCCCACGGTTTATATGGAGTCTTCCCTTAACTCTGCGACCAAGCCCCCAACCGAACTTTGCCTCAAGAGTTGGAGTTTTTGATTCTGATACGTCAGATGTCACTAATCCAGCGTATAATCCCACTAGGGTACATAATAATCCCATATCGATAAAACACAGTTTTGGGAAATGAATTTTTCTGGACTTGTTCCTTCTTCGGGTAACCACCTAACATCTCTTTATGACCATTTTTAGCCTTTTATGAACATGTATCACTCTAAGTTCAAAATCTAAAAATCTTAAAGGAAATCTACATTATGTTTTGTTTTGTGTTACGATGGCATTATCTGAATTGCTATCATCATACCAAGACTTGAAAGTCATGCTTCTGAGCCATAAAAATCATATCACAGTTTTCTCTTTCATACATAAAGTTTAGACCACCATATTTCAAAAAATTCAAGAATGTTCGTTCTTTAATACATTTGTCAAATCATGCAAAGATCACTCCTTTCAATCATTTCAATAAACATGGGGTGGTCATGTATTTTGGCAAACCATGCAATTCTTTCTTACGTATATTTAGCATTTATCACCATCCAAAACTCCCCTCTCATTAATTTAAATAAAATCTTAAATTATTAAACAATAGTCAAGAACACTGATACCATGCTTCTACATAACATTCTAAAATTAAGAGTTGTTGCAACGTGAGAGGGAGTCTAAATAGTCATGCTCTCAATTCAATTATAAACATTAACCACATGCATGTATATATAAGATTTCAAATAAATTTGGTGAAAAGACCTCAAGACCAAAACACTAATATCCAGTAAAGAATTCATAAATGCAAAATTTCAATGTAACATCCAAAACCCCTTCAAGAATTCATGATTTGACAATGTTAAAAGTTGTTGAGCAATTTCCTTATGCCCAAGTTATTTTATGAAAACACGACGTACCTCAGATCACCAAGAAAAAAGAGTGGAATTAAAATCACACTTCGGCTCTTTGAAATGGTACAACTCAAAGCTAAATCCTTTGACTTATAGGAAGAATCTAGGGTTTTCTTTTAAAGTAATAGGAGTAGTTTCTGATGATATCAAGCCTAATTTGCATATATTATCATTAAATCTCGTGTCTTAGGTGAATTGGGGAGAAGGAAAAGACCAATTTTCCCTTAAAATCACAGATAAAATAATGCAAAATTGGGTTGCCATCGCATCGTGACCCCTACTTGGGTCAACTGGACCTTGCGATATGACACCTATCTTGGTTAATTTTCCCTCGCAATGCAACCCCTATCTGGGTTAACTGTCCCTCGCGATGCGGTCTATCACGAGGCTTCACTAGTTTGGTCATCCAAACTTACCCTTACTCTAGTACGAAAGTTCTAAAAATTACTCGGGATGTACCCTTGACACCCCCGATCATTAATCATCTTACAAATTAAATTTTTGAGGTCGGGAAGGTTGAAAATAAGAACATCCAAGTTTAGGAGTTCAAAAGTAACTAAGTCCATTTTTACACTTAGAATATTTTTCAGATTATTAACCCACTTAACATACTACGAAATGAGGTATTTGGTTGAGGACATCTTGGAGTGTTACATATATAGACCCCCAATGCCAACAAATGTGGTTTCCAATGTCCGTCCACCCCACACCGGAACTTACACCTTCACGATAAGCAACACGACCCACTTTAAGCCCAAATCACTCAAATTTGCTCATACTTTCAACCATTAACCGAGGAGTCATTCATTAAGGAAATTACCACTTGGTATCGTCATACCAATATGCTTGCCAGCTAATATATTTATTCCAAACCAATTCACAAAACCAAATTGGACTCCCAAGTTCCATTAAAATTAATATCATGGCCACCAAGTTCATCCAAATCTATTTTTATATCCATTTATCCATTAATACATTTCATTGGGTTCAAAACCAAGTTAAACCTTGAAATTTTCCATAATAATTATCAAATTTGGAAAGTGGGTTAAGGTTCATGCTATTCCAAAACAAAATTTATACAATTTGTAGAAACTCCCCCTTCCAACCATTTAAATAATATACCAATTCAGTCCCAAAAACATCAATTCAAACCATGAATAATCAATTCAAAACATGGGACAAGTAATTAAACCATTAACAACCCAAACCCCTCAACCCAATTTCAAAACCTACAAATTAATTCACATGGAAAACCATTCAATTCATGCCATAATGTAAAATTAAAGTTTAGGGAAAAGAAACATGCCTGAAACTCACAAGAGTTTGAAGTAAATTTGAAATTTGTTGCCAGAATGACAAATGCACAGTGAAACCGTTAAGCTTTCTAAGTTGAAGAGTTAAAGCTAAATAATATAGAGTTTGATCTTTGAAAAGTGAAGGAAAAGGGTTAATTTTATGTTTATAAATTGTGGAAAATGTTAAAATACCAAAATCCCTTCATACCTAAGTGAATAACACAAAAGTAGATAAAATTTACACCTTAATATAGAGGAGGGTAACCTCTGTAACACGGAGATATTGTGGAGGCACACTGCCTAGAAGTTTTAAAATAGCCCCGAACCTTTTCTAAAAATTCCAAAACTTTCCTAAATTACCCTATTAAAATCCCTAACTACAATTCAAGTAAGAAATCAATATTACGCATGCTAGAAGGTCAAAAATAAAATAATAGAAATTTTAAGGGTCTTACGTTATCCTCTCTTTGGATCATTCATCTTTGAAAGATGAGTTAGGACACTTTAGCACGAGAATAATGAAAATACAGTAGAATCAAATGACAATTTCAAAAAGTGACAAGAGGAAAATAAAACTTGTACCTTAAGCACTTTCATCCAACCCGAGGAACAAGAATGGGTATTTGTCCTTCATATCTTCCACACTTCTACCTTTTGGTTTCTTCTAAGAAGTTTCACTGAAGCTACATCCTTGGTCCTGAATCTACAAACTTTCCTGTCTAATATTTTAATCGAGACCTCCTTATAAGACAAAGAGTCCGACAACAACATCCTCAATTGGCATTATCTAGGAAGGATCACCCATAAACTTTTTCAGCATGAAAACATAAAACACGAGATTCATGGAACCTAAACTCGCAGGCATATCAAACTCATTCACTATATTCCCAACTCTACTTAAAATTTGGTATGGAAAAATGTAACGAGGACTAAGCTTCCCCTTCTTCCTAAACTTCATGACTCCATTCATAGGAGACACCTTAAAGAATACCCAAACACTTACTTCAAATACAAATTCTGTTTTCCTCAAATCCGCATAAGACATTTGGAGACTTTGAATAGTATTATGTCTTTCTCTAATAAGTTTTACCTTCTCCATATCATTTGGAATGAAGTTCTGACCAAATAACCTAGTCTCACTAACCTCATACCATCCAATAGGAGACCTATACCTCTTTCCCTAAAAATCCTCAAAAGGATCTATTTGAATGCTCAAATGATAACTATTATAATACTCAATATCAATAAAAGTCAAGTGATAAACCCAAATTTCCTTAAAATTAGTAACACAAGCCGTTAGCATATCTTTCTAAGTCTGAATAGTGTGCTCTACTAGCCTATCCATTTGAGAATGGAAAGCAGCGCTAAGGCTTACTTGTGTACCCAAACCTTTCTGAACTGAATGCTAAAAGTGAGAGAGTTTTCTCGAGAACATAATGAATAGTCCATCTTTGTCTCGAGAGAGTAGAAAAATTGAATTCCATTGACAACATTCGCATGTCATGTGTGAGAGGTTAATTACTTGTACTATCTAGAACTTTCTCCCTTAGTCTTTCAAAGCTAATATTTTACTGTGCTTGGTTTGTAAAATGATCATAGGCTATTTCGTGATTTTAGAAGTCCACTTTAGCCTAAAGAGCCTATCAATAAATAATAGTTACCCCTAGTTACCCTCTTCGATCCTTTGGAATTTTCTGTGAAAAACGCATTACAAGCCATGACCCATCTATTTATCCGCTCTTGAACGCTATCCTCCATGAATTTGAGAATACAAATTAAGGATAAAAGCCTATGTTGGGGGTGGTGGATAGTGGTAGAAGTATAGTTGGGCCACAAAGTCTTAAGAAAGACGCCACAAAGTCTTAAGAAAGACCCTTCAATCTTAAGAAAGTGATGCTTTTTGGATTTGAATAAAGAAATGCTCCCAGAAAGGAAAGGAAGTCTTTATATATGTGAAAAAAATTTGTGGAAGAAGAGAAAAAGTTGAAAGTAGGAAAGCCGAGAAAAAGCAAAGGTAGGCAATGTAGTAAAGTGAAAAGAAGTGGCCAATAAGTGATGCATGACCAGAGTAACATGTATAAGTTCAAGGAGGATGTAGCCTTGTGCTCCTAAGTTGATCTCCTACATTACCCTAAACCTATATTACAAGTTCAACGAGAACTTTGTGATTCCCAACCAAGTGTAGTCATAGTAGTGCTTATTGAAAATATGGGCAAGCCTATGGCATGGTACTTATTAGCAGGGAGATTTTTTTAGAAAGTGGGTAGTTGAACTTCAAACTCCTTGTTGCATGATTGGTAACTAGGACTGTTAATTTCTCCTTTCTGGTTAGGAGGCATGTGAACTAGTTGATGTGGGTGATTTTGTCTTCTTCCAAACAATGATAAAAGTGGAAGTATGCAATGATTGTAGTCGACATGTTAGTCATTTTTAGAGTGGTAGCAGTTGTTACATAGTTTCTCCAAAAAGTCTTTTGCATCCTTCACTATTCCATTTAATAATAAGGGGAGTCATTAATAGTCTATTTGGCCATGTGCGAAAAATTTTTTTAGTTGCAATCAAGCTTAATTCTTCATGATCATTGAAACGATAGTAAGAGAGCGTATATATAAAATTGTCCCAAAATAAGTGGTAGCATTGCTTGAGGACAAGCAAGGTCTTAAGTTGGGGGTGTTGATAAGTGGTGAGTTTACCACTTATTAGCACTCATTTTTCATGCACATTACCTTATTTTGAATGAATAAATGAAACAACATCTACGGATAGATGTACTAATATCCAATCCTTGCAGGCATAAGTTGAGAAGACCAAAATTTGTGGATTGGAGTGAAAATGATAAAAAGGGAGCAAGGAAGAGCGTAACTAAAGAGCTGGACTACATCAGCCTAAGTCACCATGATCGTAATCTTCTATCCACAATTGTAGTCTGTCAAGATGATCAGAGCAACCCACACGCAAGGTCGCAGTCGCGGACAGATGTCCGTGATCATGGCTAAATGGGAATAAGCCCAGGGGCAGATTTGTAAATACACTTAGACGTATCCCAAGCCATATTTAAGCAAAAACCCCTTTCTCATTAGGATAGCTTAGCTCATAAGAGAATTTAAAATTCAAAACTTGAAACACTAATCTTAGGCAACTGTGTAATTAATATTCGAGGCTCAACTTCTTAGTTTCTTGGTGAAGAATGGATATATTTCTCTTTACTTTCTTCATGAATAGCTAAGTAATTTATCTTCGGATTATGTTGAACTAGAATTTGATTGTGTACGGGTATTGTTTTGTTTTCATGGATTTTACTTATTGAGTATGGATTTTACCATTTCTTGAGCCTATGTGTTGGAATTTGATGGGTGAAAACTCCAAATCTCCAAATGGGTCTGATGAGTGAAATCTTCAAGATCTAGAAACCCTTTGTAGTCCTTGATAGAGATATTTAAGTGAATACTCAGTCACCCATAACATCCTCAAATGAGGGTTATCGGGGGACAAAGCAGTTGTGAACAACTAAGCCTATAGTTTACTACCCTTTGCAATCATAGACATAAGTGTTTGGGGAGTGTGAATCCTGTCAAGAGCAACATCCTAGAAATAAGGATGCTTGGTTAAGGTTTTGGGTAGTTATATAAATTCCACACTTGTTAGGTGATCGAAAGAGCCAATGAGTAAACTCATTGGGTTTTGTTTAAAGATTGACCCCAACAATTTTAGACCTAGCCAATCCTTTAGTTAACAACTACATTTCATGACAAACCAACATTAAACCATATACTTTTACCTTTATATAGACATTATCCCAAGATTTTCCCCATCATTATTGTTTAGAACAAAATTGGTTTCTCTTGATCATGAGCTAAAAATCATACAAATAGTTCCTAAAAAATCCGCCCATTTTATTTTTTATGTCATTTTTATTAAAATTTCAGGTAATATCTTAGTAGTTTGAGCACTCATAGGGCTAGAAGTCTATAGTTCACTCCTCGAGATTCAACCCCAATTCAAATTGGGTCACTTGACAATGACCGTCTCACCCCTAATTATGGGAGTGAGTTATGTGTTATCAGCTATCCATTCTGAGATCCTTCCCTATTTTGAATAACTAATAATCATAGCCAGACACTTCCCCTGCAAACTACCACATACTCTAAGAATTTTTCTGCAACATTAACCAATAACCATACAAGAGGAACCCACCCCTTAGTCAAGGGTTATACAACTCAAACTACTTATTTACGCAAAATTTACCTCACCTTAACTTATAACCTTGTGACTTTATATCACTAATTGTAGGATCTTCTTACTACCAATACAGTATGAAACCTTAACATATACTACTACTCGAGTGAAAATATTGCTCCAACATTCTAGCATACATCACAACCCTTTAGCTTGTCATCTACAACAAGAATTTTTGAAAGGGACTGAAAACACTTCATACCTCAGGCTCAAATACACGATTGATTTAGATAGGGGTATAGGATTAAATTATTAAACTTTAAGGAACTTATAGACTCCTCTCAAGTCCTTATGCAATTTCATACTCTTTTTATGACTCAATTAGAAGGGACCACATCATTTAGACTCTTAAGATTCTGCACTCGAATCGACTTGACAATGAGACATAGTTAATAAAATCAGAGTAAAGAAAGAATTTTGATAACTTCCAAATGGATAACACAATGGCACAATCTAGAATATGAAGAAAAGTGAAACATGTGTAAATGCCTAGTAGCCTCCTACTTATAAGTGTGACATACTATAGACTCATAAACAGGACTCTACTTGACATAATTTTGCAGACAGCCCAGGACCATGAAACGTGCTCTAATACCAAGTTTTTCATGATCCAAACCAGGACCTGGCCATGACAGGCATCCCGAACAATGAAGGCCTGAGAGCCCTTCTCTAACTTGCAATCAGCTACATAATTCATAAACTATAAGGAAATGTAGAACATAAATGGAAAAAAGGTTACCTTTATATCTCAACTGAGTAATACAGACATAAGTTCAATAAAACTCAAACCATCTAATACATGTCTGCAAAATCTCCACTATAACTGAAAAAACAATCAGTTTGAAATTGGGACTAGGCCCCAGGTCAGACCCTGAACTAAAAACAATGACATCAACATAAGTAAACATGATGCCTTCCGAAGTAAGGGAGGCTCACCAACTCTTAATGTCTAACAACAATTTAGTATTTAGTAGGACTGCCAGATTGGGCCTCAGAACCTAAAACATAGGGGGTCAATACGAAATTTACTGGTATATGAAACAACCCAAAATACCATGTTTTATATATCATAATTACAGTGGTTTATAAAATAATAAACATAATGCATCAGTGAAAACACATGGGCATACTGAAGCTAATTGCAACAACTCTTTGAAATCATTATTCACTTTCTATTTTATACTATGATAGGTGGTACACCCTACAATTTTGATTATTCCACGCACTATATGAAATCCGACCTTGATCGGTGGCCAAGCCCTCAACCTAAGTTTGCCAGAAGGTTAGATTATCGATATGGGAGACATGCTAGTCCACAAAGTAGGGTGCTATAATTCCCAATCATAATAATATGTCATGATAGGAAACAAGACCATAAAGCATGGCTCCTAACCATAGTCCCAAGTTGGGACAATATAATTCAAGGCAAATAAGTCCACATAGCATGGTGCCAAAATCCCGAGTCGGCAAATGACGATTCCAGCATTAGTCTCTCGACTCATGCTTTGTTTGGTAACCATCTAAATCTCTTAAGACCAACCTTTAGTTCTTTAAAGCATTCTTCATCCATTCAAAACATTCAACACTAGTTCTGTTAAGGGCAAACTATCGGCATACCTTGACTTGCAAGTCATTCATATCACACAACATATTTATATGCCTTTTTCACTTATTCTCATGTTAATGACCACCCATAGTTTTTAAACATTAACTAAGAGAGAGTCATGAAATAGATTTTCATTTTTAGTTTACATCAAAAACACTTCTCTCAATAGTACAATCATAAGGTGGCAATATCATTTTTGCATTACTCAAAACCCATGAATATTGGTAATTTGACACAAATGAGAAAAACACCCTCTCAACATGTCATAATAGTACAAATCCATGATCATTAAAAAAGCACACCCTTTTTTTTTCTTTAAGAAAGTTCATACAATTTAAGCAATCTACAAGACTTGAAATCAATGACATTATAAAAAGAGAGGGATTTTTTTATCAATAATACTCACAATCGACTCTTCATTGCAAATGAAAACATACATATATAGTTACAATATAAATTTCATGAAAAATTGTTCAAGACAACATATAATTTCATCAAAAGAATTCCATTATATATACTTTCCGCAATAATATAAAACATTCTTTGTAAACAAGATTAAAGATCTTTGAATTTGATAAAAGCATGAAAAACTTATGCCCATGGAGTTTTAGGGTAGTTCCACATACCATAGACTATTTTGTTGGAAGAATAGGATACGAATCTATATTATGTTTCTTGGAAATCTTAAACTTAAAGTATGGTTTGTTGATCTTTGGGAGGGAGGTTTTGGTTATGTTCTTGATAAGTTCGAGTGAATTTGGGCATATTTTGCCCACTATTTACATGACTAGGGTTTGTGGGGAAAAGTCAAGTCTGCCCCTCGAAATTAAAAATTTTTAGCAAAACATCCCGATTTTGAGTCTCACCACTAAGTTCTATTGGTGCCACCGCTGTACGCACCGCCAAGCAGTGTAATCACAGTGACTTGCTATTTTGGAAAATCCAAATTTTGAGAATTACCGTTGAGCGCTATTGGTTCCACCGCTATAGGCACCGCCGAGCGGTGTAATCGCAACAACTTACTGCCTTACACAAAAATGCTATGACATTTCACTCGGGTATAAAATTTAGGTAAAATTGTTATCGTCTGAAAACCGACCAAATTGTAGATAATTAAATCAAAAGTTATACACGTTAAAAGTATACCCTTATAGAATCGAACACCAAACTTTGGACGAATCAAAGATTCTTAACTCAACTTTACTCTCACTAAATTCTATAAACATCTTTCACTTAGAGACAACTTCATAAAATACGATAAAGATCATGACACATGAATTAAAATATGAATCATGGTATTCAAGTTTGCACACATATGAATGCCGGTTAAATTTCTAGCTCAAAAATTTAGGGTGTTACAATGTTGTATAAAAATACAACCCTGTCCTACATGGTTTGCATCATATAACACAACTAAACCTTTTATATCCTCGAGCAGGGTCAAAATTGGCATAGAAGTCAACTTATTTATCAACTTCTCAAAACTACCCTCATATGCATCGGACCATAAGAACTTAACATTTTTTTGAGTCAACTTTTTCAATGGTGTAGCAATAGAAGTGAAACTCACTACAAACATCCTATAATACCAGCCAAGCCCAAGAATATGCTAACATCGGTTGGCGTTGGGTTCTAGGCTATCTCTTAACCACCTTAACTTTCTGTGGGTCCACCTTGACCCCCTACTCAAAACAACATTGCAAAGAAAATTTACAACATCCAGCCAAAAATTGAACTTAGAAAATTTAGCATACAATTTAGATCCTTAAGGGTCTGCAATACAATTCAGAGGTGACGGCATGATCCTCCTACAATGCAGAGGTGATCGACATGATCTTTATTACTCGTAGAATACACCAAGATTTCATCAATAAAAACTATAACAAATAAATCTAGATGCAACGTGAAAACCCAATTCATAAAGTCCATGTAGTCGGAGCATTAGTCAACCCAAATGCCATTACCAAAAACTCATAGTGACCATTCAGGGTTCGGAAAGCATTCTTGAGAATATCAACCTCCCTAATTTTAAACTGATGATAGCTTGAATAAAGATCCATCTTAGAGATGTATCTAGAACCCTAAAGCTGGTCGAAAAGGTCATTAATCATGGGAAGAGAGTACTTGTTCTTCACTGTCACCTTGTTTAGCTAATGATAATCTATACACATCTGAAGAGACCCATCTTTTTACGCATGAAAAGGACAGGAGCATACCATAGAGAAATACTAGGATGAATGAAACCCTTATCACTGATTTCCTTTAATTACTTCTTTAGCTCTTTTAATTCAGTCGGAGCCATTCTATAAGGAGGAATGGAAATAGGATGAGTTTATGATAAAGGACTAATCCTAAAATCTATTTCCCTATTGGGAGGAATTCTAGGAAGATCATCGAGAAATATTTTAGGAAATTCATTAACCATAGGGACAGATTACACGATGGATTTTTAGAAACAAAATCATTAACCCAAACTAGTGGTACAAACATCTCTTTGAAATCAACTTCTAAGATTTAAGATAAGATATGAACCTCCCTTTGGGAACTAAGGAATTTCTTTCCCATTCAATTAACAATTCATTATACAATTGGAAACTGAACTTTTGGGTCCTATAATCCAGAGAAACATAGCACGAATAAAGCAAATAGATCCCTAAGATAACATAGAAATCCACCATATCTAACTCTATCAAATCCACCAATGTCTCTCAATGAATGATCAACACCACAAAATGCCTATAAATTTTTCTAGAACTATAGGAAAACCCATCGCAATACATATAGAAAAGCTGTTGAAAATAATTTCAAGACCAAAACTAAAAAGCACAACCACATAAGGGGTCACATAAAAAAGGGTAGAACCTGGATCAAACAAATAACTAACATCCTGGGAAAAGCAATGTAACATACCAGTAACAACATCGGGGGATGTCTCAGATTCCTGCTGCATAGCAAGTGAATAATAATGGTTCTGGCTAGTGTCTGCACCAGAAGTAGCGTCCTTTGGCATATGAGCTGATGATGTGGGAACTGAAACTTTATTACCCCTAGTGGCAACCCTAACTGAAGCATAATCTAAATGAATGTGACCTAGTTGACCACAATTATAACAATTATTCCTACCCTCCTCATAATTACCATGGTGAAGCTGCCCGTAAAATCTAGAAGGAGAATACGATGCGGATAACTGAGCTTCACTAGCTTGATATTGGGCACCCTATGACTTAGGACCATGCTAGATTGAGAACGATGATTACTTGAAAGCTTAGGATAGGGAGAACTGGTAGACAAATATGAATTTCCCCAGTCCTTATTCATGATCCACTATCTACTATCTCTCCCACTATTATGCTAACCCCTACCCTGCTCTGAATATCTAAACTTCATATTCTATCTTTCTTCAATTTGTACCTATTTCTTCTTTTCATCCTCAACCTTCTACATATAAACCACAATCCTAGAGATATCCATTTCATTATGCATTATTGTAGTCTTACACTCCAATACCAAGTCACGGGACAACCCAAAAGTAAACTTGCTAATTTTAGTTTTCTAGATAGACAAAAACTCAGGAGCGTAATGAGACAACCAATGAAATTTCAAGGCATATTCCATCACATTCATCTTTCCCTACTTCATATTTATAAACTCCTTAGTCGTAGCATCCCTCACGAGGATAGAAGTGATCAAGAAAGACACCCGAAAACTCATTCCATAATGTTGGCTCTGCATCATCACCCCTAAAATGTTCCCACTCCTATCCTTAATGATCCCGTTAACATCCCCTATAATCTTTCAAATCAAAAATCATTGTTGAGCACGAGGGAGTGTAAAAAATAAATTTGTCATAATTTTTGGGGTCTTATATCACCCCCTTATTATTATTGTCCCAAAATGATATATTGGGACATCCTTAGCAACATCATAGGAAGAAAATAGAGGGATTCAAGAACAAATCTGAAATATGTCAAGAGAAGAAGGAAAATTCATACGTTAAGAACTTTTGTCCATTATTGGAAACAAGATCAGGTACTTAGCTTTCATATCCTCTTCTAATTCCCATGTAGCCTTCTCTACTTGCTGGTTCCTCCAAAGCACCTTCATTGAAGCTATTCCTTATTTCTCAATTTTTAAAATTGCCTATCACAAAACTTAATTGAGATTTCCTCATACGATAATAAATCTTAAACCCCAATGACCTCAATGGGCATTAGTAAGGAAGGATTACCCACATACTTTTTAAGCATAGACATACAAAAAAAGGGATGAACTAAGGCCAAATTCATTAGTAAGTCTACTTCTTAGGCAATATTCCCTATCCTTCGTACAATTTGATATGGACCAATGTAATGGGGACTAGTCTTCCCCTTTTCCCAAATATCGTAAGTCATTTTGAAGGAGAAACGTTTAAGAACGCCCATTCATTGACTTTAACCTTCAACTCCTTTCCCTCAAGTCTGCTTAAGACTTTTGGTGACTCTGAGCAGTTTTAAGTCTTTTTCTAATTACCTTTATTTTTTCCATTGCATGATAAACACAGTAATGCCTAAATAATCTAGTCTCACCCACCTCAAATAATCCAGTTGGAGACCTATACCTTCTACCATAATGATCCTTAAAAGGTGTCATTTGGATGTTGGAATGATAACAATTATTATAAAAAAAACTCAATAAGTGATAAATAGTAAGCCCAACTTTCTTTAAAGTGAATTATATATGGACTTAATATATCCTCTAGAGTGAAAATATATGCTCTGCTTGACCATCCATTTGAGGGTGGATAGCACTGCTAAGGTTCACTTCAGTACCAAATCCTTTCAAAAAATAATGCTACTATTGTGACGAGAACTATGTACCTTGGTAAAAAATAATAAACTCTGAGGCCCCACACAATTTGACTACCTCCTAAATGAATAATTTAGCATAATCATCTCTTGAGCAATTAGTCCTCACAGGAAAAAAGTCAGCAGAATTGGTCATTTTTTCCATAATGACCAAAATTGAAATATATTTTTTTTTAGATTGTGAAAGACCAGTAAAAAGTTCATATTGATCATTTCCTATTTCAACATCGGTAAAGCTATCACTTGAGAAGTGCCACCAGGCCTCAAATGCTTAACCTTGACTTTTGATAGGCCATACACTTATCATATTAGCCATATCTTTTTTCAATAAAATTAGCCACATCTTTTTTTATAATTTTCAGCAAATAAATTTATTTCAAATCATGATAAATCATTGTCGAACCTGGATGAACAATTTATCTTTATACAATGGCTTCAGTAAAAACATTTTCCCGTAACCCTTATAGATCATGAACACACAACCTCTCTTGGTTCTTCTAAATATCGTCTCCCATAATGTCAAAACCCATAACCTTTTTCACACAAATATCATTATTTCTTTGCATAAGTATGGGACTAGAGCATACTTCTCCATGACCTCAGCCCTAAGAGATTATTTAACCACTTCTTAAACAATTACTTCTTAATCCTTGAAGTAAAACATGCAGACTATAAAATTGTCCAGCCTGTGAATATCCTTCACCAATCCTCTTTTCTCTTACTCAACATGAGAAAAGCTCACATGGAAAACTGCTAAGAGCATCAGTATAAATATTAGCTTTTCCTAGGTAGTAGTACAAGCTTATGTCGCAATCCTTAAGTAGTTTGAGGCACCGCCTCTGCCTGAGGTTTAATTCTTTTTGGATAATTATGTACTGTAAGCTCATATGGTCTTAGTAAATATCCGCATGCACCCTATAAAAATAGTGATGCAAAATTTTTAAAGAAAACACCAGAGTTGCCAACTCTAGATCATGAGTCGGGTAATTTCTCTCATAAACCTTGAACTTCCTGAATCATAAGCTCAACCATAATCTGTTCCATCAAGACATAACCCATCCCCACATGGGATACATTACAATATACATCAAATCCCTCAGTACCCTCGAATAGGGTCAAACCTGAAGCAAAAGTCAATCTATTCTTTAATTTGTCAAAACTTCTCTAACAAGGGTAAGACCAGAAAAACTGTAATACCCCGTATATTTCTAAGCAATGAGACAAACCATTTTTCCTACGTATGAAACCTCCTATTCTATGAGTAGCATTTTAGTTCATTACATACAATGAGTATCCTAGTGATAAGATTGCTTATGATACATTAAGCATGTTCATATGAGTCACTTAAGGTAATACAAGCTAAGAGTTTTTGAATCCATTATGTTTTAGTGTTCGATTTTGCAAAGGTCATCTTTGAACGAGTATAACTGAATATTAATGTGGTATTTCTTCATATTTATACCCACCAAATTGTGGATAATTGAATTAGCTTTCCAACGATACCAATTTCACCTTAATCCAATACCTGAACGAAAAGTTATGCCTATTTTCGTGAGAGACAGTAAGGATAGGCGATTGGTTAGGCGCTGCCGAACCCAGACATCGGTGGTTGGTTAGGCGCCGCCTAACCTAGCTTAGGAAATCACTTAGACGCCGCCTAAGTTAATTCCAGGTGCAAAAAACACTCTGTTTTAAGTTATTTTAAGGGTAATTAAGTCTTTTAACACTCCTTACACGTCCCTAGACTTAACCCAACGAAATATATAGCTTCTAATCACATTACAACCCAATTAACATCTCAAAGCTCATCATCCAAGAGAAATAAAAGAGAAAAACAACTAAGGTTGCATAATTAAGCTTGAAGATCCAATTTCAAGGAAATTCCTCCATCAATCATCAAGAACCTCCCTTCCAAGGTATGTGTAGTGTTCATCCACTGATTCTTTTCATCCGTGGAGTTCAAGAATCAATCTTTAAAATACAAAATCTTGGTTGATTGTGGTGATATGATCATAACCATGTTGATTTTGTTTGTTTTTCTATGTAATAGTATGCGTGAGTTGATTTATGGATCCCTTTCATCCATAAAGCTCAAAAACCCTCTTTTTCATTATAAAATATTTTTAGTGAAATTGGTTGTGGTGGTGGTGGTCCATCTATTGAAATGAGTGGAATATCTATTGGGAGATATTAAACAAATCTTCAAACTGATTCCCCATTTGTTCACACTGATGGGTTATCCATTTCAGTATTGTTTTGTAATGTGGCGTCGAATAATTTATTAAAGTTTGTCTTACCTTTTTTTAAAAAAAATTATGCATATGTCAAATGTAATGTATTTTTTTATTTTTCTATTTTTTGTAGTTAAAATATGTCTCTCAAAAGAAAAGAAACTGGAAGTTGAGAAAGTAGATCAACTTCAAATCATCAAACAAAAAAGGATAGAGTACAAATAGATTTGGAGGAACATCTAGAACAATCTTAGTCAGGGCAAAATAAAGCTGAGGAAAGTGATAACTCCTTCTCTCTAAGGGGGCGTGAAATAATATCAAAATCCCAACATGATTCTATCAAAACCATTAGTACTGACATGTTTCGAGTTGCGATGCCCATGAATAACCCTAATGTAGTATTTGGTGATTTGGTACTTAAATGTTACTTGGGGAAATCTTTTGACTAACTTAGGAGTATTATGAAGAACGAAAACATAGAAGGACTTTTTATGAAGAGTTGCTTTGTATACTTTCTCAAGCTTTCTGCAGACCACACTCTCCATTTCCCAATAAGAATGGTATATGGACTTCTCAAGCACAGGATCCAGTATGTGGGAGATGATAAAGATTTGGTGGAGGGCGGAAAAAAAATTAATGAAGTATGGATCAACTATGGAATGACGGTTTGTTTTAGATTAAAAGAGTTTGCCATAGCGTCAGGCATGAGATATGATCGTCCAGAAGAACCCTTTATCAAAGAAACACCCCACAAAGGGTCCAACAAATGCAAGATAAAAAAAGATGGGTTGTTGGGTATTGTTGGACCTAGCTACAAAGGGGAGGATTTGATGGCGGATCTTGATAATAAAAACATACTAAAGCATTTTAGGGAGAAATTGTGCTTAGTTTGGTTTGTCCATTCTGTTTTATTTGCAAGAGACGTTATGAAAGTCATAGAACATGATATTTTGGGGCTTGATGATGATTTTGGAAATTCAACGACTATTCCTGGGGATATGACAACTACTACTTGACTGTTGAATAAGCTATCCCCAAAGACGATCACATTATATGTCTTTGCCTGGGATTTTATGGCAAAATTAATCATTATTTTTAAGCATCCATTAATTTCTATTGAATATATTTATTATAACTTTTTTTTGCTTGCTTTCTGTTTACATTTTTTAGGCTTGGGCATGTGAAGCCATTCCTCCCCTCAGAAAGTAGTTCAAGGATTACTCAGATAAGGTTTCTCATCCAAGGATCTGTAAGTAGTTGGTTGCAATAAAGAGCAGCAAAAAATATATTAAGGAGGCTAATCCTTTTAACCTCCAGATGATGTAGTACGTCTTTATTTAACTAAAATAATTTGCCTTAAAGAAAGATATTGAAACAGATGTTCTATCTGGTGCGATAGATGGGTCATCTGTTGCAATAAATTACCCGTCAACTGCAACTAGTGCATTAGATGGGTATATTTTTGCAAGGGACGATCCATATTTCGCACTAGATTAAAAATCTGTTGCTCTGGTTCTCTGAACCAGGCTCAACAGATTACCCATATGATGTAAATTATGCAACAGGTATGTAATCTAATGCAACATATTGTCAATCTCTTGAGACTTACAGATCAGCTGTTGTGGCAGCTAGATCGTCTATTGCATAAGGTGGCTGTGTTAACGTCCATGTAACCCAACTGGAAGAAAATTATTATTATACGATATAAATGCCCCTTATCTTTTTTATAGGTTGTGCATCCTTGGATCGTGCCTACCATTGATGATATGGGGATGACTTTGTTTCTTACTCTAGGTCTTGTTGGTACAAAAGAAGACCCAACGGTGGACTTAATAAAGAAGGAATTGGCTGGAGCAACATCCATAAGAAGAGTAGTTAGGAAATGTCACCCTAATGTTGAAGCTTTTCATGACCAACCTCAAACTGCAACATATCTGGGGGCTTCTATTAGGGGTGTTGCTGGTGGAACTATTTATAGTGGTGGTAGCCATCCTAATGCTGCTGCTGCTTCCAATCGTAATTATGAGCATGTTGGTAGTAAGCAAAAAATAAATACTTTTGAAAAAGACCCTTCAACAGGTCCCTCTCACCCCTACACCGGTCCCTCCCAACCTTACGGTGGTCCCAGTCACCCGTGTTCATCCTTATGTTCTCATGGAAAATGCAAAGTATGCAAGGACAACAAGGATAAACTCCTTGAAAAACTAGAGGCTATTGTAAAATCTGTCAAGGAGTTAAAATCAAGGATACGTGTCGTACCATCCAATGAGGTGAGGGAGCCATGTAGTCTTACAGTGGTGGTTAGGAGAAAGAGAAGAAAAATTAGACAAATTCTCTCCATTCTGAAAATAGAAAAAATTGCTACTCCGCCCGCTCTAAGAGCTGTTAAAGTTCGGGGGGCCTTAAGAAGGTGGATATATTCACGAAACTTGGCAAAAAAAATAAGGAACTACAGGAAATCATGAATAGCAGGTGAAGGTTCAAAAAGAATACACCATGCATTCATATGCCGCCAAAGACTTCACAAATATGACAAATATGCATGAGTGGTGGGAGAACAATGTAAGTTTAATTTTGCTGACTAGCCATCCAATCTACTCCATGAAGAATAATGTACACAATAGATGTGTAATCTATTGCAACATCTTGGTATTCTATTGCAACATAATACTTATCTGTTGCATAAGTTGCATTGGTTGGATAATCTGTGAACTGATTCAGAGAACCCTCTGCATCAGATTCTTTCCACAGTATTTTTATTCTTTACAATTACTAACTTATTTAAAAATTGTCTTCTTATAACACAATATGTTGATGAAATTCTCTGCGTCAGAAGGGGCGGGCAATTAGCATACCTGGATGCTTATGATGCTGCCGATAGGATAATAGACCTCAAATTCTAAAATAATTTAAATGATACGTACACTATTCTCTGAAAGCTAGCTGATTTCAGTGGACCAAGATTTGATAATTTAGTTTCTACGTTACAATGGGTTGAAGAAGAGATTATATATGTTAGCGGGAAAAAGCCATATCCACACCGCAAGAGTTGGACCAAGGCAAAGAGAATCCTTCCAGTCATGAACATGGAAGTCAAATATTTGCTCATTGTTGAGATACTAGTCTACGAGGGAAATATTAAGGTTTATGACTTCAACATACCTGTCTTTCGTGAGGATATGTTTTTAGCGCACATGTAGCCACTCTTGAAGTTATTTCCCAAGTTCTTGACGCAGAGTAAGATGATGGATCATTCGCCGGCTGAAGTCTTGATGAAGGAATCATGGGATTTTAAAGATCGAAATTGGAATATCCAGCTCCCGAAAAATAAAAATGTTACTCAGTAAATCAACATATTGCGTAAAGCAGCGTTCCCTGAAATAATCATCCTATTTTTGTTCTCGAAGAATTTTTCAGAAAGAGTCGAAAGATTTTCCCATGGCTGACTTAACCACGAAATCAACCGTCAAAAATGTGGCACCATCATACTGTATTCTCATAGGATAACGATCAATGCTAAAGGTTTTGACCACATCTTCGGCGGAAGGGCTATTAGCATTTGGATCATCTCTTTTAAGACATTCCTCCTCCCCATGTTCATTATATTCTACTCCAGATTGAGATAATATTTGTAAAGCAAGCTCATAGAGTGGTGCTAGATGTAGCCTTGCTACTACATTTGTTCCTTTACCTGGACATGATTTTGTTTAATTTCTTTTGGGAGCCATATTATCTTAAATTAACAGAAACACAAAATAGATTATAATTGATTAATGCATCATTAAAAAAGGATAACAGTAAATCTAACATATACAATGGTAAAATAACAGTTCCAACAGACCACACATCTGTTGCACTAGGTATATTATCAGTTGCAACATATAACCAACCAATTGCAACGGATGAGTAAACCGTTGGAAGCAATAAATATAGATCACTATCTGTTGCACCAGATATTTTATCAGATGAAACCAGTAACCGACCCATTGTAACGGATGAGTAAGCCATTGGAAACCATAAAAATAGATTAATAATCTGATTCACCAAGTAGTTTATCTATTGCAACATATAACCAACCTATTTCAAGGATGAGTAATCCATCGAAAACTATAAAAACAGATCACTAATATGTTGCACAGGTAGTTTATCTGTTGTAACATATAACCAACTTGTTGCAATGGATAAGTAATCCATTGAAAACCATAAAAATGGTACACTGATATGTTGTGGCGGTAGTTTATCTATTGCAACATATAAATAAACTATTGCAAAGGATGAGTAAACCGTTGGAAACCATAACAATTGATCAATAATTTGTTGCACCAGGTAGTTTATCTGTTGCAATATATAACCAACCTTTTGAAATGGATGAGTAATCCGTTAGAAACCATAAAAATTGATCACTAATCTGTTGCATCAGGTATGTTATCTGTTGGAACATATAACTGACATGTTGCAATGGATGAGTAAATTGTCGGAGAGAATAAAAACAGATTGCTGAACTGTTGAAACATATCACTAATCTATTGCAAAATGAGTTATCTGTTGGATCAATATTGTTTATATTTCTTCTAAACAGAAGAGTCGTCTATCGCAACGGATGAATAATCTGTTAGATTGTTCATCTATTGCATTAGATTTTAATAGTTGTAATAGATTTTAATCTGTTGCATCAGTTTTTTTCATCTGTTGCATCAGATATCTTCATATATTGCATCAGATGTTTGATCTATTGCATCAGATGTTTCATCTATTGCAACACCATTTTTACAAAGACAAATAACAAATCAAACCAACAACACCAACACATCACACACATACACATATTAAGAACATTAACTATGAAAAAAAATCACCAACAAATCTGAATCAACAGTATAACAACAAGAAGAAGAAATGCCAGTATTAGGGTTTTATTTAGTCCACATTTCAATACTAGAAAAGTAGTTGACTCAAGTTTCTTGATTTTTTCATAATTGTTTGCCTATGGAAAAGGAATTACGACAATGAAGAACTTGAAGTTATTGTCGCTGGATAAGTCTTCACGTCGATTGACGGTAAAAAGTCGAAAGGGAACTCACCGGATTATTTTTCACTGGAAGTTAAAGTCCTTGAGGATTGAAGGGAGAATTTTGTTGAACTATTGGTTGGGAGAGTGTTGAGAGAAGTTGCCGAGAGATAGAGGGAGAGACTGGTTGATTTGGATTGAAGAGTGGTGTGGGTTTATTTGTATTTTTGAAAAGATTAGAAAGTTTTGATAATATTAATCAAGTCCATAATTAACTTAATACAGTTTCAATTGATGTTTGACACTTTAAGTTAGTTAATGTCACCAATTCTTCATTCAAGGATTAAAAGATACCTTTCCTTCAATTTTCTCCAGTTTCTTCTCCCCAGAGGTAAAGCTTGTTTAACATTTAAGAAAAGTTCTTGTACCTTGAACTAAAATCTCCTTCCAAATATGAATCAGTGAGATCAGTAATCTAAATCTTGACACTCTTTGATGTAGAAAGTTGTGACGACAGTAATGAAGGTATAATTCCATGCAACTTCTTGGAAGAAATTGTCTCCAAAAATTTCAAAAAAAATAGAAGTAAAAAATTAGCTGAAGCAGACTCAAAAATAAATTACTAACATGTCCAGTACACTATACAACAACAAGAATTAGACTTCATTCACAAACAATCAAGTATTGTCATTCGTAAAACTCTCGAACTTAATAATGAATAGCACAAAAAATCATAATTTGATATAACTAAATTATATAGACATGTGGAGAGCACAAAAACTTATACATGAGAATTAAGATCCAACTAAAGTACCTTGATATATTGAGAGACATAGGACTGAAATATCAATATTTATAGTACTTTATTAATTGTGGCTTTTCCTAATTTTCCTATTTTAGGAGTCTTTACACAAGGAAACATTAATGGATTTTCCTTCCAATGTATTTTTGCAATATAGTAAATGTTATAAAAATAAGTAAATAACAATTTAAAGACATTGTGAAATGACGATTTTGTCTATTACAGAGTTTAACACCCTGAGACTACTCCCTGGATGTCACACGGTGATAGAACCACAAGTGATCAAATGTTAACTCATGATATTTCCATAAATCATGAGAAACTGAATAATATATATAAATATAAAAGAAATCGGTGGAAAAGATGTCTTCGTAAAATTTGTTCATTACAAAAATGTTTAAATCATTTAACTTTAGTTGTACAAAATAAAACTGAATGTAAATACATCAACTCTAAATGACCGTCTATGAAGCCTCTACTATTCCGACTATAGGTGGTCAGAACATGACCCCCAACTATCCCTAATCAATACATAAGAATAATGAAAATAAAATACAGGAACTGCAACTGAATTGAGTCCCCCATTAACTCATCGTTCAGGCCCTCAAATCAAAGTTTGTGGAAAGGATTGGAATCCTACATACTAGTCTAGTACACTAGTGCTCAGAGGAAATTATACGTTGGCCATTCATGTGTTTGGAATGCCAATCATATCTCTTGAGTCGGGAAACCTTTAATTTAAGCAATAAGGTCTTTCACTCAAGTATTTTCTTTGGGTAACCATCTAACTTTCTTTAAGATCTATTTTAATCCTTTAAAGCATGCATCTTCCTCAAACATGGTCTAAAGTATGAAAAGTCTGAAGTCTAGTTTTATTTGAGTCTGTTATGACATTTGTCTGATTTGGTATTATAATATAAAGACTTGTAAGTAAAATAAGGCATAGAATATCATGTATAGGTCATTTCATGCAAAACATGTTATTGGACTACTAAAACATTTAATCACTTCAAGAAGGTTCTTAATTTGAAAGAACATGAATTTATGCAAAACATTCTCTTTAGATAAGTTAACATGGGATGGCCAATTTTTATATAAAATCAGGTGCAATGCTTCATTACGACAAAATAGCATTTATAAATTAATAAAACACTCTCTCATTAAATCATAAAGCAGGGAAAATCCACAATTGATAATGAAATATTTAGACTCAAGCTTTTACCTATTCGTATAAACAATCACAACACATTTATTTAAATAATGGATTTCATAACAAGATAGGGAATTTTGTAAATAGTTCTCTCATACGAATTCTGAAAAGTCATAACATTCACACACAGGAATATAATTAAAGTATAGGGGAAAACCCCATTGTTTAAACAATATTTCATCGTAAAATGAGTTTCCAATGCATGCTCTTTAACAATTTCAAAACTCATAATACGTACATATATTTATACTCTAAGGCTTGTAAAAACAATAAGTCTTATACCTATGAGATTTAGTATAGTCTCACATACCTTTTGACAGAGAAAATCTAAGACAACGTAGAGAAATAGGACCTCCGAAGCTTCAATTTTTGAAACCCTAGGTAGCTTCTCCTCTCTTTCTTATGGAGATATGATTATGGATTTTTGAGAGGTGATATAATGATGTTATGTCATGAAAATGGATTAAAATAGGATAATATAGTTTTTAGGGGTCGTTTGTAAGTGAAAGAACTTCAATACCTTTTCTACAATGTCAACAAACCCAAAAATTGATGAATTTAAAGTAGCAGCACGTCGCGAAGGGTAATTCCCGTAATGAGATCTGGGTCACGCCGTTGTTGTGGACCCATATTGGTTCTCACAAAAATATTCATAACTTTTCTTTGGATATTGGATTAAGGTGAAATTGGCGGCGTTGGAAATATAATTCAATTATGTACAATTTGGTGGGTCTTCTGATATAAAATTCCACATATTTCAAAGGTTATACACATTCAAAGTTTACCCTTGTAGAATCAATTTGGTCGATAAAAAAAGTTCTTAACTCCATTTCACTCTAAGTGTTTACTACGAACATTCTTCCCCTCAAAGGAACTTTTCACGCTAGGTTAATGACCATGACAATTATTTTTATATAGAAATAATGGGATTCATGATTATATATTTGGAAACAACGGTTTGAATTCTATCCCAAAAATGCAGTGTGTTACAGTATGTCTCCCTTGGAATCATTCATCCTCAAACGATGGATAGGAATCTTTTGAAGCTTTAGAAGTATGGAACAAATTATGTAACTTCTCATTGAGAACTCCCCCTCAACAAAACATGTATAAGAATAGAAATCAAAGGACTTCTTGGCATCATCAAATAAATTTTATAAGCTCTAATCATAAGACAACGAGACCAAGATCGTTTATGGGGTGAAAGATCCAAAGTCCCTCACCCAAAGTGAGAAAATCAAGAAAATCAAAATTTTTACCTAGGTCCGTATCGCAAACCTTGTTTAGTGATCCAACCTCCGCGTCAGGGGGCTATCTCGGAGGGTTATTTCCTCCGTGACCCAAAACTTACTCAAACTCCATCCGAAAATTTTGAAACCTTTCTGGGTTACCCGTTTTACATCTCTGAACATGGTTTAAGTCAAAAAATTAATGGTTTAACTGTGAGAAGGTCAAAAATAAAATAATGAAAACTTTGAGGGTCTTATACTAGTAGCCCTTAAATATCACAATACTTCTCAACTATGACTTCAGCTACAATACCACACTTCACCATTTCAGTCTTCTAATTTCCCAACAATGCACATTTTTATAAGATCTAGAGCCTAGCTATACCTTGCTTCCATATTTAGCCAAACCTAAAGTTAAAAGACGCTAACTTAAGCTACGAGTGTCTATACCTTACATCCATCAATGAATACTACTCTAACCTATTATTGTAGACAAAAATATCATGCCTTAGCCAAGAGTACTAGCAACATAATACACAGTTTTTCTATTTATCAATCAAAATGATCAAGCCTATCTTTACTACATCCACTCTCTGGATCTCTTGACTAAAACTAGCAATTTCAATCACTCTCACAAAGACTTTCACCACATATCCCCCTTCCTAAATATTTCACAAAATAAAAGTTTATCTATCTCTTCCTGTTTCACCTATAACCTTAACTCGAGTAACCACACAAAAACTTCAACAATCAAGAACATTTATTCCCATATCTAAAGCATCATAGGCTTCTATAACCACTATCGTACTATCATAAGGAGGTTTATTAAGGGACTATAGCACAAGCATCAAGAATGGAACTAACACTACTCAATATTACATGTATTTATTGGTCTACACAAGGTGGGGCTTGAGATGTAAGATACGATTCAATGGTCATGATGTATTTCACGTGCCAAATTTCTAGATCATAATTAGAGCATCATTCGAACCTAATCATAACACCATATAAGTTCTTAGGACTGGGCATGGTGAGAAATATGAGGGCATATATAATGACTTGTATAACACAAAGCTGAAATTCGTGAAGTCAACCATTGAGACATGGATTCATACTTGAAGCTATTGGTCCTCATTTTAAAGAACTGAAAAAGGCCATTAGTTTGAATAAGCCTTATCATTCTTGCTAGATCCTACACAAAATGAATCAGTACTATATAGAAAGCATAGTTTCCTAGAACTAATCATGACATGACATATGAATCTTATGGATCATGACTTGGAGCTAAAATACTTGAAAGATTGGATTACTTAGACATTATGCTTCTAGTTTAGAGGTCGGAACACAGATATAAGTTGCATAGAGAACCAAAACTTTAGACATAAGCAGGACTTGAATGCAAAAGACATTGGTAGATATCCTTTTTAAACTGAAGTAGGATGAGTTTTCTTGAATAGGATAGATTGATTATGACTTTTCCCTGGAACTTCCACTATGAAAAAATTCAGGGACTACCTTAATTCATCACCTCTCCCTTCGATCAAAGTCACCATCTTAGATGTGCAGACCGATATTCTAATCAAATATATAACCACAACTCTTGGAACAAAAGGGGGATATCACTGTTCACACTAATGCTAAAATCCTCTGATAAAGCATACTCTAAAGGCATTGCTTTTCGAGAATGCTACTCCTTACTTTTCCTAGCCTCGATAGCCATCACCCTATAACTCACACTCTTATGAGAATACATATTTACTCTCCTTATCACATAACAATCCATTCTCCAATAATTAACATACTAGAAATAAACCTCTAATATCATAACCTCATAGCTTAACAAAATTTTAAGACTATACTAAGGTTTCACATAGTCTATATCACTCCCTCAATTCAGCTCTACATAACACCATATAAAAACTCCCCAGCCTTTTCCATACTACAAAAGTTACAATCATAGACTACAGGTACGTGACACCCATAATTCTAAACCAAGCACACTTCATTCTTATAACTTAAGGATCTTATCAATCTAAAGATTTAGCCACCATTTCTACTTCAACACTAAAACTCATGAATAAATCACAATTGCACATACCTATATTTTAAAAGTTATCAATATAGTCTGTTTCACACATTGAATCCATCTACTAAGTCACTCCCATATATCTTGCATCACCAGTCTAAAGTTACTATCCATACAACCACAATCACATCTAAAGTTTGAACCAATTGTCCAGAATCAATCGTGTATAACAAATGAAACATGTCACATACTATACTAGTCCATCAAATGGGGAAATCAACCCAAATTCCTCATTTCACATAACTACGGTGTAACACCCCGTACTTTTATCTAGCTTAAATTTTATCCATAAATGTCAAAAACTTGCTTTAAAGATGAATACACTTTTATACACGTGTAATTTTCATTATTTTGACTTTTTATTATGTGGAAAATCTAATAAGCTTAACATCGATACCAAATTTGGCCAAATCTGACACTTGGACGAAGAGCTAGAGCCATTTTAGTAAGCCAGTGTACCACTTGGTATTCTAGCGTGTCACGGAGGCAGTTCAAATGGCATTTGTTAATTTCTGGTGAGACAAAATGATACCACCACATCGCGCCACTAGTACTTTTCCCAATTGTCAGTTTCCAGTAAGGTACCGCGATACCAATGCGTCGTGACACAACTTAGTGTCACATTTGTCAGTTTTCAATACACCAACACAATCCCAGTATATCGCAGTGAATTTTCAGGTCTCATAAAAGGGGTAACACGATTCCACCACGTTGCATTGATGGTCCAATTCCTAGCTGTCTACTTTCCAGTGACACGGCGCGATAGCGCCGCGTCAAGCGCCCAAATAGGGATTTTTCGACTAATTCCTACTTTTAAATTTTGAGTTTTTAAATCAATCCAGGGATAGTTGAGTCTTTTTCCACTACCCTAGTTAGACTTTAACACCACCATTATTCATTCATTTTTTCCCTAATTTAAATAATTCTCCACAAAAAGAAAAAACTCTAGTTCAAGAATCAAGTTCAATTCTCAAGAATCTCTCCAAGAACCTTCAAGAACTATTTTTCTCATGTATGTACATGCTGATTAATGGGTCCCTTTCACCCATGAAGTCAAAGAATACTTTTTCAAAGTACAAAGATAATTTATTTATGATTTCTATGTTTGAATTAGACTGAATTCATGTTTATAAGATTAGTTGGGTTCCAATCTATGATTTAAGTGCAAGTTTCATGAAATTAAATAGCATGTCCGGTGATTATGTGATTATCTTGATAAACCCTTGAAATTAGAAAATGATTAATGTGTCTATGATATTAATTGGGTTTTAATCCATTATTATTATATGATTCATGAAATAACACTAGTATTTTTATGGGGAATTATACGAATTGCATGCTAAACCTACGAAATTGTAAGTTGGGCATTGTAGTTGCCACGTTTATATGTTATCCATGATTATGTGCATTAAGTTGTGCTCCCTAACTATTTGATAGAATGTCCATGTGAATTAAATGATGCAATTATGACATGCTACTACATGTACAAGTTTTTGCATTACAAGTGTTTGATGAAATGTCTCTATGAATGAATTATGACCAAGTGAACTTTGTTATGTTATTCAAGATGATGCTTTGCTTTAATTTTCATGCAATTGAGTCTTGGACATATTTAATACCCAACAATTTAGTTGTTTACCTAAAAGCAGTATCAGTGATAGGATAATATTATTCATGTGACAATCAGTAGTACTCTCAGTCCATTATAGAACTCAGTAAAACACTATCAATTACAAAACATAGGAAAACTCATTAAACACTGTATCAGTCCAGTCCATTTCAGTATAATCAGTTCAGTGTCTTTTAGCTGGGCGCAGGATTATGTACCAAGTGAACCCAGGGATGTGGGCATTCCTGTTAGTGTAGGGTTTGACCCTTAGTAGCAATCCCTGAGTTACAGAACTACGTAGATAACATAGGTTGAGATGACTTCCTGGTAGATAAGGGTAGACACATCTCTCATGAGTTTTTCTTATCAATGCGGGTTGACAAAATGTCTTCCTACTAGTTGCAGTTAACTCATAGAAAGTGTTAGTACCCGTGGCACGGTATTAGCACCCTTCCAGCGGAGGTTAGAGGTTGGACCCCAATCAATTCAGTGAGGGGCATGTCGGTTAGAAGATTACGTCCCGCAATTTCAGTCTTAATTTTATTTTTAAGTTTAGAACTTAACTCAATTTTATAGAATCAGGACTATCAGATATAGTCAATCTATTTTAGTTAATCAGTTTTATATATATTTGTATATGC
>NC_061111.1:235328918-235438897 GCF_002878395.1 Capsicum annuum | reverse complement strand
AAAAATGATAATATCATAATCAAAGTTAATACTTTATGATAGAAATCCATAAGCAATCCAAATCCAATATAAATCAATCTATGAAACCACTATTGAGCTAAAAGTACAAGTCTGACTAAGTCTCACCGAATTTGAAAGTCTAGGGATAATCTACTACTAAGTTAGACTACTGGAGTATGCCTCAGAACATGAAAGGTTGGGGGTCAGTACTCAAAAGTACTGGTATGTAGAACTTATCAAAAACAAAGTACAGTTCATGTAAAGTAATTGAGAGAAGTTCAAAACCAATGTAATATAATATAGGTAAAAAATCATAAGCATAGCTCAAGAGTTTAATAGCTCAACTCTTTGTTTTCCTTCTAAGCTAAATGGTACACCCTAAAAGTCTACAATCCGATGGACTATACGAAATCTGCCATTAACTTATCAACCAAGCCCCCAAATCCAAATTTGTCTCAAGGATCGGGGTCCTACATACTAGTCTAATATACCAGTGCTCAAAGGAAAGTATGCATTAGCCATTCATGTGTCCGAAATAGCAATCATATCTTGCGAGTCTGCAAAACTCAATTTCCAGCTATGAGCCCTTTTTCTCAAGTACAGTTTTTTGGTAACCATCTAACTCTTTTAAGAAAAATTATAGTCCTTTAAAGCATGCATCTTCCTCAAAACATTGTCTGATGTCTTATCTCTAAAAAGTCTAAAGTCTAGTCTTGTTTGAGTGTGTTATGACATTTTTTTGATTCGGTATCGTCATACTGAGACTTGTAAGTCAAATAAGACATATAATATCATCTATAGGTTTTTTTATTCAAAGTATATTATTGGTCCACCAAAACATTTAAGAACTTCAACTGGGTTCTTATTTCAAAACCACATGAACTTATTCAAAACACTCTCTTTTAATACTTTAAAATAAGGTGGCCAATTCTTACATAAAATCACGTGCAATCCTTCATTAGTACAATAGAGCATTTATTAATTAATAAAACACCCTCTAATTGAATTATAAAGCAAGGCAAATCCATAATCGATAATGAAACATTTAAACTTGATATTTTACCCATTTGTATAAATAACCACAATACATTAAAATAGTAGATTTCATAACAAAAGAGGGAATTTCATACAAATTCTCAAAAGTCATGACATGCCTAAACATGAATATAACTCTAGTTTAGGGGAAAAATTCATTGTTTAAACAATATTTCATCATAAAATGTGTTTCCAATGCAAGCTCTTTATCATTTTCAAAACTCATTATATGTGCACACATTTATACTCTAAGGCTTGTAAAAATGTTAATTCTTACACCCATGAGATTTAGGATATTTCCACATACCTATTGACGGAGAAAAATCTAACAGAATATAGAGAAATTGCACCCTCGAAGTTTGAATTCCTTAAATCCTAGGTACCTTATCCTCTCATTCTTATGGTGATATGATTAGTGATTTTGGAGAGGTGATATAATTATTTTATCTCTTGAAAATGAATGTAAATAGGTTAATATAGTGTGTAGAGGTTGTTTATAAGTGAAAGGACTTCCATATCCTTCCTCCCAAGTGAACAAACCCATAACTTGATGAAATTAAAGCATCGGAACGTCGTAGAGGGTAAAACCCATGATGACCTCTGTGTCGCACCACTATCGCGGACTGTAACACCCTAATTTTCTTAATCGGAATGCTACATAGAGCTTATGATCTCAAGGGACCAAAAGCTAACCCATGACTGATATCTGTACCTGTATACTACAATTCATAACATAATAATGCGAAAAACATGCAAACTAGGCCATAAGGTTCAACTAAAATAATATAACATCCATATAGGCAAAAAAATACCAAAAAAAACTAAAAATTAAATCTGAAAGCTAAATCTGAGCATAAATCCAAAAGCCTCTAAGTACTATCTGAAATAAAGAGTTGAAGGAATATGGTACCAACTAACTCCATAAATCTATAATTGGCTAAAATAATAATGAATAAATCCAATCATATATTCCTCGAATGAAGAGGACTCACTGAATCTCTGCGAATGGAAATGCTACAGCTACCGCCGATCTGGAGCTCGTATCTCTGAACCTATGGTGTAACATGAAAATAAAGCATCATAGCACAAATGCATCAGTACGAGGGGATGTACAAAGTATATGAGTGAAGTAGGCTAAATATAAACAGGGTTTGCATGCATGAATAATGCTAACTGATTGACTGATATGAACGTAAGAGTGAAAACATACATACAAAGTAACTAAGATCGTGAGTACGTAATGGCTAAATTTATACGCTAATACATGGCAGGAACCATAGTTATGATAACATTGATGACTATATTTGACTGCCCTGAATCTGGTTGAACTCACTGAGTTTTGTGCTATTACTGAATATGACCATATCTAACAGTTCTGGTATGCTGATATCTGAAAAATTATCTAAGTTATTTATTGAGAATGATACTAAAACTGTGGGAGGTAGTTGTCTAACTGACATGCCCCATTATACCATTACGGCTAAGATGGGGTCCAATCTGTGCCCCGACTGGAGGGGTGTCAATACCGCACCACTGGTAAGAACAGTTGTGAGTGACCCTTATCTGGAAGGTACTCAAAGTAAGAACGGTGGGACCTTAAACTGACAGGTTAAGCCACCTCATCAACCCTAATCTGACAGGATAAGATGCCTTAACCTACGCTGGCTAAGTAGTTCTGGAACACAAGGATGACTGTTAAGGATCACACCCTAAAACTGCTAGGTGAGTCCCCATCCTTTGGTTCACTCGGTGCTAACTTCTACTCCAATCTAAAAAGACTAAACATGATTCAACTAAATGTACATGGACAAATTAACTGACTTCCGTTGACTGATGGAGTAGTACTATTATTTGAGAGTTAACTGAGATCATGAGATTTATGAGGTTTCCTGAGTCATATAACTGACTGAGTTCAATAGATTATAGCTTGACTGAGATTATCGTGACAACCTGACATGGCTCTAAGCACAGAGCTATGTTTTTCGGGTACGAATACCCCCAGGACTCGATAGAAGAAAACTGACACACATAACATGACTTGATCATAAGATTTGAGTCCATAATTCATAATATAATAAGTAGGGGGTATCATATTTCATATAGTTATTCAACATCTTAAACATTGTAGGGAATGCATAGATATATTTTGTGTACATATTGTATATCTCCATTATCTTGCATGCTTCATACCACCACAAAAGAAACACATGAAAAACATGGAATTCATATTCTAGTATATAGCTAACATAAAATTGTCATTTAGACATCATAGCACCATACAAACATAAATTTCTTGCATCCTAAGCATTTTATCAAACAACTTGCATGCATTCTTTAAGGCATAGGTGGGTTTCATACTTGCATCATATTAAACCACCTAAAGTTCATGGTTTTCAATTAACTAACACATATATTCCATGAAAATATTTTTAGATACAATCTTGAAATGTAAACAACAATCACCAATATGTACATACTCATATTACCATAAAAAGGTTACAAAATAATATTTAAAACATAGTTCTTGAGCTCTATGAACGGATTGGATCCATAGATGAACACTATGCATACCTTAGTGATTGAATCTTGAAAGAGATCTAATGTTTTTGAAGGTTCTTGAAGAATTCCTTAGGCTTGCTCTTGAGGAGATGATCTTGAGAGTAAACCCTAATCTTTTGGTTGAGAGTGTAAGAGAGGGTTTTTAAGATTGTTAGGTAAAGAAAAATGGGAACAATTATGCCTCTTTAGGGTTATAAGTCATGGAAGGTGAAGGAAAAGACCAAAATACCCTTATATAATAAATTCCCAGTCGCTGAAAATCATAGCTGATGACATATGTGACAAGACGTTAAAAGTGTGGTAAGCCATCAAAAATGTTGTCACACAGGAGATGGAATTGATGGTTTCTGCCTAAGTCTGACGATCTTCGTGTTAGGGCGTCACAAATGTGGTAAGCTACCATAAATGTCGTTAATTAGGAGCTGGTTTCTGCCTAAGGCTGACGGCCTTTGTGGTAGGGCATCACAAATGTGGTAAACTATCACGAATATCATCACATAGGAGCTGGATCCTGCCTAAGGCTGACGACCTTTGTGATAGGGCGTCACAAATATGGTAAGCTACCACGAATGTCATCATTTAGGAGCTAGTTTCTGCCTAAGGCTGTCGACCTTCATGGTAGGTCATCACAAATGTGGTAAGCTACCATGAATATCGTCACACGATTTCCAGCCTAACATGTTTAAGTAAAATAGGAATAACTCTTTGCTCCGATAATGGATATAGGTGAAATTGATATCATTGGAAATATAATTCAATTATCTACTAAACCTGAGGCCCTTGCTGAGGACACTCCCTAATCCTGTGGCCTGGCTTACCACAACTAAAATGGACATCACTATTGGCTCTACAAATACCCTTGTGGTTCTTACCATAAGTCTGACAAAGAGGGTTTGTTCGGGCCCTGCTAACACTGCCCTAAGATTTAGAGCCTGGTGCTCTGTCTCTGTTGCTGTCCCTAAATTTCAAAACTGGGGCACTAGTGGAGGAAGGGGCTGGAACAACTAGCTTAGGATGAAACTGTGAATGATTTCCTACCTCTAATTTTGGCTGATAAAAACTTAAACATCCTACTCTTGCTCTTTTGTTCTGCCTCTCCCTACTCTTAACCTTCTGCTCCTCTATATATTGAGCATAGGTCATGAACCTGGCTATAATTATATCACTATTCAGCATTGAGACCTATACTCATTTACCATGCTATCATTCACCCTTGACACAAACTTGCTCATCTTAGCCCTGTTGTCTGCAATGACATGAGGGGCATATCTGGATAGCTGAGTAAATAAAAAAGAATACTCTTTAACTAACATATTTCCCTACTTGAGATTGATGAACTTAAGAACTTTGGCCTCTCTCAGCTCTTTGGGAAAGAATCTGTCTAAAAAAGTCGTGACTATTTCTTCCTACTCAACAGGACCTGTATCCTCTAACCTTTCTGCTAACCACTGCTTGTACCAAGTGTGAGCGACATTTTGAAATTGGTATGTGGCTTACTCGGTACTCTGAGAAGAAGTGACTCTCATCATATCAATGACCTTCTGGACTTGGTCAGTGAATCCATAAGGATCCTCGTCTAGCTTAGACCCAAAGAAAGATGAAGGGTTCATTTAGGTGAATTCCCGAATCCTAGCTGCTGCTGAATAGGCCACTGGGTTAGCCAAAATGACTATTGGTCATTCATTATGGGCAGCTACAGACTGATCAAGAGTGGTAAATGTGGTCCTAAATTCTGCATGAGAAACATGTTCGCCCAAAGGATCTTAGAGCTGAGGAGTTAGCTGATTTCTTCTCTTTGGAGGCATGTTTCTGAAATAAGAGAAGGGCGGATTAGACTGAGAGACTGACTTGAAATTATGTTTACTAGAACAAAATGAATACAGAAGAAAGGGAACTGTTCCTACAACATCTTATAGCCTCCATTACATAAATGTGGCGCGCAACACATCCATGTACAAGGCTCTACTAGATGCGGCTTTTAGACTTCCTAGGACTCTATTAAACATGTATCCTATACCATGTTTGTAACACCTCGATTTTTTGAACTAAAATGCTACACGGTGCTTATGACCCCAAGGCACCACAAGCTAACCCATGACTGATATCTGTAACTGTATACTACAATTCATGACATAATAATGCGAAAAACCAGCACAATAGGCCATAAGGTTCAAATGAAATAATATAAAATCCATATGGGCAAAAAATACCCAAAACAACTAAAAATTGAATTTGAAAGCTAAATATGAGCGTAAATCCAAAAGCCTCTAAGTACTGTCTGAAATAAGGAGTAGAAGGAAAATGTCTCCAACTAACTTCATAAACTAATACCTTGATAAAATAATAATGAATAAATCCAGTCATATTGTCCTCAAATGAAGAGGACTCACTGAATCTCTACGATTGGAAATGTTACGGCTACTATCGATCTGGAGCTCTGTCTCTGAACCTATGGTGTAACATAAAAAGAAATCACCAAAGCACAAATACATTAGTACGAGGGGATGTACTGATTATACGAGTGAGGTAGGCTAAATATAAATAGGGTTTGCATGCAAGAATGTAAGAGTGCAAACATACATACACAATAACTAAGATCATGAGTACATCAAGAATTCAATCGGTAAGGAATGTTTTGATTCGTCTGATAGCTGGGTGTTATATGAAGCCTTAAAATACATCTAACCTACTCATAAAACTAGAAATTAACCATGATGTACTATGAAGGAGCTTGGTACATGGCTCTAATATTGGTTTGGATTTTTTGGGGTTTTACAATATCTCCCCCTTGGAAATATTCATCCTCAAATAATGACTACTTGAGAAGGGAGAAATGATAAACGATGTATACACTGATCATGCTCACCTAGAACATGATTTAAGGACTGAATTGAATTCTAAACTGAATATAGCCCAACTGAACATGCATATCCGATGCATGACTGATAAGTTGAACTCATGAATGCTTGATAAGCTATGAACTAATACTCGATACCAATTTTTATACTGGAATTTTGAATATGTAACTGAATAAGCTTAAGGAAAATGGTTACCTCAAGCTAAGTCTGAATTAGAGGAGAAAAGATGAGTGTACTTGGTTTGCATGTCTTTTTTTCTTATAAAGTAGCTCCCTCAATGGACTGATTCTGCCAAAAAACCTTGACTAGAGGGACTTCTTTGTTCCTCAGTCTACGAGTCTAATAGTCAGGGATTTCGATTGGAATCTCTTCATAAGAGAGGCTATTTTGAATGTCAACACTCTGAATAGGGACTACAACTACAGGGTCACCTATGAATTTCTTGAGCAAAGAGACATGGAAGACTGGATGAACTGAGGCTAGATCTGTAAGTAACTCAAGCTCATAGGCTACCTTGCCGAAGAGACTAACATCCTGAAAGGATCTATATATCGGGGACTGATCTTTCCCTTCTTTCCAAATCTATTCACTCCCTTCATGGGAGAGATCTTGAGATAGACATAGTCATTGACCTCGAATTCAAGATCCTTTCTACGAACATCCGCATATGACTTCTATCGGCTTTGAGCAGCCCAGAGTCTTTCTCTGATTAATTGAACTTTCTTAAAGGCATCGAATACTAAGTTAGGCCCTACGACTGTCGTCCCACTAACTTTGAACCAACCGATCAGAGACCTGCATCTCCTACCATAGAGTGCTTCGAATGGAGCTATCTGAATAATGGAGTGATAGCTGTTGTTATATGCAAACTCAATCAAAATCAAGTGGTCATCCCAGCTTCCAGTAGGTTTCTGATGCTCTATCTTAACCTGCTGACATGTAGAGCACTTAGCCATAAACTTTGCAACATCCTTCTTCATCCCACTCCACCAAAAGATCTCCCACAAGTCGTGGTACATCTTAGTGGCCCCTATATGAATAGAGTATCGCACACCATGCACTTCAGCAACAATTTGCTGCCTCAAGTCATCTACACCGGGAACATACAGACGACCCTGACAACAAAGAACACCATCTCCCTTTTAGGAGAAAACCTCTACTTCCTGACTCTGAAATGACTCTTTTAGCTTGACAAGGCTAGGATCCCTGTCTTGCTTCTGTTTCACCTCAGAAACTAGTGATGACTCTGTATTACTATAAACACATACACTACCCTATGAAGAGTCGACTAAGTGAATGCCTAGTCTTGCAAGCTGATCAATCCCCTGAGATAATTTCTTCTTACTATCCTCAGCATGGGAAACACAACCTATGGACAGTCTACTGAGTGTATCGGCCACTATATTGGCATTGCCAGGATGATAAAGGACACTCATGTCATAATCCTTCAAGAGCTCTAACCACCTTCTCTGATAAAGATTGAGATCTTTCTGAGAAATGACATACTAAAGGCTCTTATGATCTATGAAGATGTCTACATGAACACGGTATAGATAATGCCACTAAATCCTTAAGGCAAAGAGAACTGCTGCGAACTCAAGGTCATGTGTAAGATAATTCTTCTCATGAGGCATTAATATCCGGAGACGTAGGCTATGACTCTACCATGATGTATGAGGACACAACCTAAACATACTCTGGATGCATCAAAAAATACTATGAATCCATCGGAACCGTCCAGATGTGCTAAAATTGGAGCTGAGGTGAGCCGAGTCTTCAACTTCTTAAAACTCTTCTCGCAAGGTTCTGACCTCTAAAACCTAACCTTCTTCTGAGTCAATATAGACATAGGAGATGCAATAGAAGAAAATCCATCGAAAAACCTTCGGTAATAGCTAGCCAAACCCAAGAAAATCCTGATATCTAATAGAGAGACAGGGGGAGGCCAGTTTCTTACCACTTTGGTTCTCCGAGGATCTACTCTAATTCCATCACTGGAAATAATGTGTCCAAGGAATGCTACTGATCTTCGCCAAAATTTGCACTTACTGAACTTGGCGAACAATTGGTGATCCCTGAGAGTCTTAAGAACAATTATAGGATGGTCCTAATGCTCACGCTCTATGCGAGAATAGACCAGAATATCATCTATGAAGACAATGATGAATATATGCAAGTACTGCTCTAACACCCGGTTCATCAAGTCCATGAAAGATGCAGGGGAATTGGTAAGACCAAAGGACATGACTAGAAATTCAAAGTGACTATATCGAGTACGAAAAGATATCTTCGGAATGTCACATTCTTTAACTCTTAGCTGATGATAGCCTGATCTGAGGTATATCTTAGAGAAATAACTGGCACCCTAAAGTTGGTCAAACAAGTCATTTATCCTAGGCAGCGGATACCTGTTCTTGACCGTGACTTTGTTGAGCTGATGGTAATCAGTACACATTCTGAGAGAACCATTTTTCATGTGCATGAATAAGACTGGCGGACCTCATGGGGATACACTAAGCTTGATGAATCCCTTATCTAAGAGATCCATCAACTGATCTTTTAGTTCCTTGAGTTTTGCTGGTTCCATTCTGTATAGCGGAATCGAAATAGGCTAATTACCTAGGAGAAGGTCTATGCCGAATTCTATTTGCCTTTTGGGAGAAATTCCTTGAAGATCGTCAGGAAAGACGTCCGAATATTCATTAACCGCTAGGAATGATTCGATACTAGGAGATTCGGAACTGGAATGCTTAACATTCACGAGGTGTTACACACCACCCTTAGAAATCATTTTCCTTACCCAAAGGTAGGAAATAAGCTAACCCCTGAAAGACAAAGTTCTACCCTTCCACTCTAAGACGGGCTCATTCAAGAAATGAAACTGAACTATCCTATTTCTACAGTCGACTATTGCATAGCAGGAATGAAGCCAATCCATGCCGAAAATGATATCAAAATAAATCATCACAAACTTGACTAAATCTGCTGATATGGATTTCAAAAATATTATAACTGGGCAGTTCCTGTATACCCACCGAGATATGATAATTTTATCCACTGGGGTAAAGACTGAAAAGGGCTCTGCTAAAATTTTGGGACTACTTTCAAAATCGCCTGCTATGTATGGCATGATAAAAGATAAGGATGCACCTGGGTGTACCAAAGCATAAGCATGAACATGGAAAATCTGTAACGTACTAGTAACGACATCATGAGAATTTTCCTGACCCTATCAAATTTTAAGAGCATAAATTCTATATGGGTGTTACCCACTAGTAGCACGGAAGTGGCACCCTGCGTGTTCGGGCAACCGGACTAAGTTGTGGAACAATTTGCTGACCCTGAGGCCCTGGCAGAGGACACTCCCTAATCCTGTGGCATGGCTTACCACAACCAAAATAGACATCACTATTGTTTCTACAAATACCTTTGTGGTTCTTACCACAAGTCTAACAAAGGAGGTTTGTTTGGGCACTGCTAACACTGCCCTATGATTTAGAACCTGGTACTCTGTCTCCATTGCTATCCCTAAACTTTGGCACTGGGGCACTAGTGAAGGAAAACTATGAATGATTTCCTCCCTTTGATTTGAGCAAAGCAAAACTAAAACTACCTACTCTTGCTCTTTTTTTTTCTGCCTCTCCCTAGTCTTAAACTTTTGCTCCTTTATCTATTGAGCGTGGGTCATGAGCCTGTCTAAAGTCATATAACTCTTCATCATCATAGGCCTACACTCATTTACTATTCTATCAGTCACCTCTGACATGAACTTGCTCATCTTAGCCATGTTGTATGCAACGACATGAGGGGCATATCTGGCTAGCTTAGTAAATAAAAAAGAATATACTTTAACAGTCTTATTTCTCTACTTGAGATTGATGAACTCAAGAAATTCTGCCTCTCTCAGTTCTTGGGGATAGAATCTATCTAAAAAAGTCGTTACAAATTCTTCCCACTCAACAGGACCTGCATCCTCTAACCTTTCTACTAACCACTGCTTGTACCAAGTATGAACAACATCCTGTAATTGGTATGCGGCTAACTCAGCACTCAGAGAAGAAGTGACTCCCATCATATCAACGACCTTCTGGACTTGGTCAATGAATTCCTAAGGATCCTCATCTGGCTTAGACCCAAAGAAGGACGGAGGGTTCATTCGGGTGAATTCCTGAATAATAGATGCTACTGAATAGGCCACTGGGTTAGCCTGAACGACTGTTGGTCATTCATTATAGGCAGCTACAGACTGAGTAAGAGCGGTAAATATGGTCCTGAACTCCGCATGAGAAACATGTTCGCCCAAAGGATCTTGGAGCTGAGGAGTTGACTGATTTCTTCTCTTTGGAGGCATGTTTCTTAAATAAGAGAAAGGTGGATTAGACTGAGAGACTGACTTAAAATTATGCTTACTAGCATGACATAAATACTGAAGAAAGGGAACTATTCCTACAATATCTCATATCCTCCTGTACATAAATGTGGCGCGCAACACACCCATGTACAAGACTCTACTAGATGCGGATTTTAGACTTCCTTGGACTCTATCGAACCTGTATCTGATACTATGCTTGTAGTGCCTCAACTTTTTGAACTGGAATACTACACGGTACTTATGATCCCGAGGGACCACAAGCTAACCTATGACTGATATTTGTACCTATATACTTCAATTCATGACATAATAATTGGGAAAACATGCAAAATAGGCCATAAGGTTCAACTAAAATAATATAACATCCATATGTGCAAAAAATACCCAAAACAACTGAAAATTGAATTTGAAAGCTAAATCCAAGCGTAAATCCAAAAGCCTCTAAGTACTGTCTGAAATAAGGAGTTGAAGGAACATGTCTCCAACTAAATCCGTAAACTGATAACTGGATAAAATAATAATGAATAAATCCAATCATATTGTCCTCGAATGAGGAGGACTCGCTGAATCTCTGCAACTGGAAATGTTACAACTACCGCCGATCTGGAGCTCGTGTCTCTGAACCCATGGTGTAACATGAAAAAAAAGCACCATAGTGTAAATATGTTAGTATGAGGGGATGTACTGAGTATACGAGTAAGGTAGGATAAATATAAATAGGGTTTGCATGCATGAACAATGCTAGCTGACTGACTAATATGAATGTAAGAGTGTAAACATACATGTAAGAGTGTAAACATACATACATAGTAACTAAGATCGTGAGTACATAATGGCTAAATTTGTATGCTAATACATGGTTGGAACCGTATTTAGGATAACATGGATGGCTACATCTGACAGCCCTGAATCTTGTTGAACTCTCTGAGTTCCATGTTATAACTGAAATTGATCGTATCTAATAGTCCTGGTATACTGATATCTGAAGAATTGTCAGAGTTCTTTACTGAGAATGATACTGCAACTGTGGGAGATACTTGTTTAACCGACATTCCCCATGTATACCAGTACGGCTAAGCAGGGGTCGAATCTCTACCCCGACTGGAGGGGTGTCAATACCGCACTAATATTAAGGACAACTGTGAGTGACCCTTTTCTAGCAGATACTCAAAGTGAGAACGGTGGGACCCTAAAATGACAGGTTAAGCCACCTTATAAACCCTAATTTGACAGGCTAAGATGTCTCAACCTACGCTGGCTACGTAGTCACAAGGATGACTACTATGTTTTTTGGGTAGGAATACCCCCAGGACTCAATAAAAGGAAACTGACACACATGATACGACATGATCACATGATTTCAGTCCACAATTCATAATATCATAAGTAGGGTGTATCATATGTCATATAGTTATTCAACATCTTAAACATTGTAGGGAATGCATGGATATATTTCGTGTACATATTCTATATCTCCATTATCTTGCATGCTTCATACCACCATAATAGCAACACATGAAAAGCATGGAATTTATATTGAATTATATAGCTAACATGAACTTGTCTTTTAGACAACATAGAAACATAAAAACATGAATTTCTAGCATCCTAAGCATTTTATCAAACACCTTGCATGGATTCTTTAAGGCATAGACGGGTTTCATACTTGCACCATATTAAACCACATAAAGTTCATGGTTTTCAATTAACTAACACATATATTCCATGAAAATATTCTTAGATATCATCTTGAAACTTAAACAACAATCATTAATATGTCCATAGTCATATCACCACAAAACATTTACAAAATAGTATTTAAAACATGGTTCTTGAGCTCAATTAACGAATTGGATCCATAGATGAACCCTACGCATACCTTAGTGATTGAATCTTGGAAGAGATCTAATATTTCTAAAGGTTCTTGAAGAATTCCATACGCTTGCTCTTGAGGAGATTATCTTGAGAGAAAACCCTAATCTTGTGGTTGAGAGTGTAAGAAGGGGTTTTTAAGATTCTTAACTGAAGAAAAATGAGAAAAATTACACCTCTTTAGGGCTATAAGTCGTTGAAGGCGAAGGAAAAAACCAAAATACCCATATGAAATAAATTTCCAGTTTCTAAAAATCATAGCAGACGACATTTGTGACAAGGCGTCAAAAGTGTCGTAAGCCGTCAAAAATGTCATCACACAGGAGCTGGAATTGATGGTTTCTGCCTAAGTCTGGTGACCTTCATGGTAAGGCATCACAAATGTTGTAAGCTACCATGAATGTCATTACTTATGAGCTAGTTTATTCCGAAGGGTGACGACCTTCGTGGTAGGGCGTCATAAATGTGGTAAGCTACCATGAAAGTTGTCACACAGGAGCTGGATCCTGCCTATAGATGACGACCTTCGTGATAGGGCATCACAAATGTGTTAAGCTACCACAAATGTCGTCACTTAGAATCTGTTTTCTTCCTAAGGCAGACGACCTTCGTGGTAGGGCGTCACAAATGTTGTAAGCTACCATGAATGTCGTCACACAGTTTTCAGCCTGACATGCTGGGGTAAAATAGGAATAAATCCTTGCTCCAATATCGGATTTAGGCAAAATTGGTATTGTTGGAAATATAATTGAATTATATATCTGTTGATAGGTCATGAGCTCATAAATTCCTAGTATAATGAGAGATATGATCATTTGAAGTTGACTATAATAATATCCTTCTCAAGAATTCAATCGGTAAGGAATGTTTTGATTTGTCTGACAACTGGGAGTTATTTGAAGCCTTAATATACATCTAAACTACTCATTAAATAGTAAAAGAATCATGATGTATTATGAATGATTTTGGTACATCGCCCTAATATTGGTTTTGATTTTTGTGGTATTACACGGACCCTCACTAGTTCTAAAGAAAATGTTCATAACTTTTGGCTCGGGTATCAGATTATGGAAAAATTGGCGGTGTAGAAAATCTAATTCAATTATATGGAATTTGGTGGATATTTGTCTCCAAAATTTCATATATTTCCAAGGTTATAAACGTTCAAAGTTGATCCTTGTAGAAATGAATTCCAAAATTCAATAGATAATGAAAGTTCTTAACTCCACTTCACTCTAAGTGTTTAGTACAAAGATTCTTTGCCTCAAAGGAACTTTACATACATGCTAGGTTAATTACCATGACACTTTTGTTTATATGAAAATAATATAATTAATGATTATCGTACAAACGACAGTTCGAATTCTATCTAAAAAATGTGGGTGTTACAGTTCCATAGTGCAATTGTATAGAATCCATGTCTTTTGTTCCACATATTTATTTCCTCCATTGATATATACAAATTCTCTGCTCATTTCATCTTTTTGGTCCCACTTAACATATAATAATGAAGAGAAAAGACTTCAATTATAGATTATATAGAAAATAAATCATTATTGATGAGAACTTATTGAAAAAAGTTTAATCAATGAAGTTTCTATATTATTTTAAGTAATAATTGAGTGTGGTATAGTATTCTATAATTTTTGCAGTTATATATATAAAAAATACATATATAGATAACTCATTTTCATGTCATCTTATTATCTTAAGGAGGATAAATTGTTTAAATAAGTTTCTTTTATATAATTAGAATACATCAAAATAAATGTTTTTATTACGTAAATAATATTTTTAATTTATTAATTAAGTATATAGTACACATTTAACATAAATGCATAAATGGTTCAGTAGCACAAGAATAATTGGTATTACATTTTCATTTTATTTGTGTACGCCCATTGAAATATAAATTCATATCAGACATACAGTTTTAAAAATAACTTATTGTTTGAATCATATTTCTTGTACATGTATATTTCAGAAACCTAAATATGTTAGTTCTGATTTGTATACTAGCATTAATTTATAACTTTTTGGATACATAACTCGGGTTAAACAATTCTATTAGATACACAATAAAAATCAGTTTTTTAAAAATATTGAAATAAGTTTCTAATAAATATATTTTTTTTGAATCTGATATTAGAATGATTTCTAACAGGTTGAACTTTTGCTTCTGATGATGAAAGTTTTATAAGTATGTATCAGATAAATATGAAAAATTAAATGAAATATGGAAATATTATAGAACACTTAATAGAATAAGAAGAATCCATAAAAGACATAACTTGATCAACAACAAAAATCAGTTACAAATATGTTTAGACAAATACTTAAAAGTGTTTGCATATTTGCACCTAAAACAACATATCTACATATGCTCAATTAAAACAATTTTCTTTTCATCTAGAGTAATGAAGTTGAGTTTCGGTCTTGGTGGGTCTTCAGTGTCAGTAACGTAGTCATTCTCAGCCTTAATGATAATTTATAATAGATAATTGAATCAAATATGGCTCAGTACTTCAAATTACTTAACTTTCAATAACAATGAAAATAAACTGACCTAAAAAGCAATAAAGTATATGAATATTTTTGGAATTGAGAGAAGTTGCTGAACTTGTTTAGGTGAAAACTGAAGTTAAAGATGGGGGAACTTTCAAAATTCAAATACTGAAGAATGTGGGAGTAATTGCAGGAATTGCAGCTTGATTTGTGTTGTTGTTGATGTTGTGGTGGTGTGTGTTGGGAATAGTCATATTAAAAAGGGGATTTCTGTAATTATTACAAAGAGAGGGGATTTTAAAAGTTTAGATATGTGAAGTTATGATTTTAAGTAATTTTTTGTACTAATAATAATAATTATTATTATATTAATACTAATACTAATAATAATAATTAAATTAGCGGTTACGGTGGCTAGGACAACAGTTTTTGAGAGTTTGTATGCGGCTTTAGTGGAGAAAGGCAAGGACAAGAAGTTCTATATGCTTTCTAAGGCTATGAGCAGAGGGCCCGTGATCTTGATCAAGTGAAGTGTATTAAGAGGGAGGATGGTGAAGTGTTGCTTGAGGATTCCCTTATTTGGAGGAGGCGGTACCCTATTTTCATAGACTTCTGAATGATGATACAGACAAAGTTTTTGTGCTAGAGGAATTGGAGAAATCAAAGAAGTGTCGCAATTATGGTTATTGTAGGAGCATTAAGCTGGAGGAGGTCAAGGGTGAGATTCAACGAATACATAGGGGTAGAGCGACTGGGCCAAATAAATTCCAGTGGATTTTTTAAAGAGCACGAGTAAGGTAGGTTTAGTGCTACTGATGAGGTTATTTGAAAAAATTTTCATGGTGGCTAAGATGCTCAAAGCTTAGAGATTGAGTACGATGATTCCATTATATAAGAACAAGTGAGATATTCAGAGTTGCAACAATTACAGAGGTATTAATTATTGAGTCATACCATGAAGGTTTAGGAAAGGGTGGTGGAGTTGAGGCTGAGGAGGATTATGACCATTCTTGACAATCAGTTCAACTTCATGCCAGGTCCCTCAAAAAATAATGTGATTCACCCTATGACGGGATTAGTCAAGTAGTATATGGAGAAGAAAAAGGACTTCCACATGGTGTTCATTAATCTTGAGAAGGCATATGAAAATGTTTCTAGGTAGATTTTATGTAGGTGCTTAAAGCTTAGAAAGGTGTCCGTGGCTTACACTAGGTTGATCCCGGATATGTATGATGGATAAAGTAACTATATAAGGATGATAGGAGGAGATTTAGAGCACTTTCCTATTAAGTTAGGTTTGCATTAGGGATCGACTCTTAGCCATTTTTATTTGACTTAGTGATGGATGTTTTGATGCAACATATTTAAGGAAAGAAGCCTTGGTGTATGTTATTTGCTGATGATATTGTTATTATTGATGAGACTCGGAGTGGAGTTAATGATAATTTGGATGTTTGGATACAAACCCTTAAGTCAAAGAGCTTTAGGTTGTGTAATGCCCCAAAAATCTATCCCAAGATGTCACATGGTGCTTAGGACTAGAAGTGATCCCAAGCTAACCCATGAACAAGTATACTGTTAGGCAACTAGTTATCCATGTATAAAATGACTGAGCTTGCTGTGCGAAAACATAAAAATGATAGAATCTGTGAAAATACAATGATGAGACCATTTTACATTCTGATACAGTCTAAAAAGAAGGACTGAAATTTACGTTACTGACGCTGACAGATATCTGTGAAGCTTCTACTATATTGACTATAGATAGCTAGGATGCGACTGTAACTATCGCATATCAATACATATGAATAAGAAATTAAAGTACACCAATAATAGCTAACTAAATTCCTCGAAGTAGGAGGACTCATCATCTGCTTGCTAGAATCTACAAACTATCTGAATATAGTATGTGTGATACAACTGAGCTGATACCTACATCATACGACAATGTAACACATAGACATATATGTAGATAAGTACTTTGCAGATGTACTGAGTATATAGAGGTGAAATGTATAAGCAAAACATTATCTTATCATCATAATTTGTAAAACAATGCATGCTTAATGTAAATGACTCACATAAGCTGGAATATCAAAATTCCTTTTATATGTAGGAATGAGAAAAAAAACGTAATTTATAAATCATGTGAGCCATACAACTTAGATCTAATAACTGTACTTGTATTCTCCCTTAAAATCATATTGTCTAAGTGTAGAAAGGACTCACTCTTTAAATCGAAAATCTGAAAGCTAAAGTCTGTAGCTAATATCATTCTATAAGTCATAATCTGACTAAAACTTGTGAGCCTTCATAATCCATATGAGCTACATGGAGTCGAACATCTTGACCTCCTAAGAAGGAAATCTCACATTGGGAAGAGGTGTCATACTCTTGCTAGAGAGTATAACCTAATCCATGTGATCGATCACAAGCAAGATCTATCATATATATAAATAGGAATAATCTGAGTCTACCGAAGTTGGCTACTTAGTTCTGTGGAAGATAGGGCACGCTGATCCCACACTTCCCGCTCGGTGCTAATACTACTCCCTCTTAAATTTGTAAGCTCAAACAATTGGAAATCCACTTTTAAAACTAGTATAATAATTTATAAGAAAAACCAGTTATGCATTTATCTGAATAAATATGTAAATAATGTTGTTTTGAGTTTTGTAAACTATAATAATCTTTAGTGGATTCCAAAGATAAGCCATTGATCAAATAATCAAAGCTTTTCTAAAAATTTAAAACAATATACTCATAAGATGCTTAAACTATCATCTTTCTTGAAATAATAATATTCAATCTTATGTTAGTAACTCATGTATCAATCTCATAATAAATGATCATAATAATCATGCTTAATGATGTAAGTATTAACAAAACAATTCAAAATCTGGAAACTTCAGCAATATGCATGAAGATATAAACATAAGCAAGGAATCCAACTTCTAAATCATTGGAAAAATCATAAGCTTGTAAATAACAATAATGGGTATAAACCCTAATTTAAATTTCATGGGAAATCAACTAAATTTGTAATTAAAAAAAATTTTGGGAACAAGGATGAAAGAAGTATCCTTGTTCAAACCCCACATACCTTGGTAGATGATTAGATAAAGAATCTTGAGTTATTGATTCCTAATTGAGTTCTTAAAGATGAGGTGTTGACTATCTTGTCTTGGGAATCTTCAATCTACATCTTTCTTGGAGAATCTATGATGGAATTTGATTTCTCGTAGAAGGGGCTTTTGGTTTCTAGGGTTATCCTTTTGAAGAGAATGATGAATAATGAGCAAAATTGCTTGGAAATATGATTAACCTTATGTTTAAGATGGATTGGGCCTTAGGAATTGACCAAAATATCCTGTTTAAACTTTTAGACAGAAATGGAAAACGTAACATTTTTTCGAACAGGGTGGCCACCGCGATACACCACTATCATGGTGGATCCCATAAAATTGGGCCATTGGGAACTAGGCAGACTCCGTGACACACCACCATCGCGGTGCCCCTTTAGAATGCCATTTTGTCCACTGGCACGATGCGCCAATATCTCATTGGTCTACTGGATTTTGACAAATAAGAATTTGAACCTCTCCACAATGCATCAATATTGCAGAGCTCCACTTGAATTGACAATTATGAACTACGCCTTCACCGCGATGCGCTGAGAGTTCAGGTGGTACACTATTTTACTAAAAATGCTCTGACTTCTTCACCAAGTGTCAAAATTAGGCGAATTCGGTATCGATCGAAATCTTAAAAATTCCACATGGAATCAATATAACTCATTTGGAAGCTATCCCTTAACATCTGTAATGCCTTGGAAAATGGGTCCCGGAGCGTCACACGGTGCTTGAGGCTACGAGTAGCCCCAAGCTAACCCTTTGAGCTATTTTCATTCAGTTCAACACAAATCAACGGGGTTTTCATAAATAACCCTCAAATATCAACAGAGTAATCATCATCCAAGAATAAAAGAATTTTAGAAAGATAACAAAATATGACTTATTAGTCAACTCCCAGCATCTATACTAGTCTGACCAGCCTCAATGAAAATCAATAAACCAGCGAGCCATAGAGACATGCCCCAACTGACTCATACTCAGTTATCAAATGTAAACAATTTTGTGAAACCAACATCAGACATCACGTCCTTAGAACATGAGGATTCACCACGATAGAGGATTTAGAACAGCGTGCCCGAAGAATCACTTTCAAACCTGGAACTGAGCACCTGAACCTACATTCCGAGAAAATGCAGCCCACATCTGAAGATGTGGGTCAGTACCATGGAAAGGAACCGAGTATATGGGGGTGTATGCAGTTGTATAAACATCATCGTCATAAATATTTATAAGAAATATGCAGGATGTATGAAAGACTCACATAGCTCGAAGAAAATCATCATAATCATGAGAGGATGAAATAAGTACAATAACATATGTGAGTCATCATATAATTTGTCAATCAATTTTAGTTCATCAAGAATATCAATTCTCATAATGTAAATATCATTTAAACTTTTTGAAAGAATAACTTTCACAATTCCACTTTCAAATCACTTCACCATTCACCATAGACACAAGGAAACACACACACACTGGGAGATCCTCTAACAGACATAAACTATGTGAGCCACATAGAGTCTAACATCCAACCCACGTTAGGGAGAGCCGTCCTATCCTTTCCATGGGAGTAGGACTATCGATATCAAATCCATACAAACTAGTGATCACAATATAAATCAGCCTCAGGCTCACTCCTACGGGGGCACGTAGTTCTAGGGAAAAAAGGTCGCTTTATACCTCCCACTTAGTGCTAAATATTTCTCCCGAACATAGCTCAGATCATGTCAAAGACATTCCACAAAAAAACAATTTCAGTAATATATAAATATACATCCGGAGCCATCAAGCTTCCCATCTGTCAAAATCAACCACGTTGTGGATTTCTTTCACACTCGAGTTCAAAACAGCTCCATTAAGATCTAAAGGTTAAATCATTCAAAATATCTCAAATATTCAACATCAATGTGCTTATAACACACACTTTCTCAAAAAAACACAATTTCCAATGGGGATTCACGACCCAAATATCAAAATCTTGATAAATATCGTTGAAGATTCATGCTTTATATCTCCACACATGTAAATTCATCTTTCAAAATCCTAAACATCAAAAATTCATAATAATCATCATAAGACATGGGTTCATGCTTCAAATCATAAAAAAATCAAATAAAAATCGTGCCTTTGTAAAGAAAATTACTTTTGGGCACAAGAACGAATGAGAGTTATTGTTGAAAAACTCCACATACCTTGAATGATGAACTTTAGATCGATACTCATTTTTGAGATGTTAATAGTGCCTTTGAATGATGGTTCTTTGAGTTCTTGAACTAGGAACTTGGAATCTTGAATAAATTTGTAGAATTAATGGTGAACTTTGGAGGTTCTTGAAGTTGGATGTAGGAGCTTAGGGTTTTTTTTTTTTGAGGGAATTTGATGAAATATAACATATAATGCTTCTAATAGGCTTTAATATTGGGTTTGGACGGATTTTAGGTGAGGGGGAATGACCAAAACGCCCCTAAAAATCAAATAATTCTCGAATATGTCCTTTGGTGGACTGTTTTGATAGTCTTAAGTAGATCAACAATCTCATTTTACTCCGCTATCCAAACTGGATGAAACAAATTTCATTAGAAATAGGACTCTTATATGTTTCTGTTGATAGATTGTATCTCACCCAGATCATTGTGTACGAGGAGTTATGATCATTTTAAGTTGAGCCAAAAATTCTCTTTTGATAGGCAGAAGTAGATCGACCATAACTTATTGCTCCGATAGACAAATTGGATGAAACAAATTTCATTAGAAAGAGAACTCGTAGAGATTACCGTTGATATATAGTACATCACTCAGATCATTATGTACAAGTATTTATGATCATTTAAAGTTAGATCAAAATTACGCCAGGCCTCAGTACTTTTTCCTACATGTTTTACTGTTCACTACTATTCACGGTTCGATCGAAATGTTCATAACTCATCGCTCAGGTGTCCGTTTTCGATGATTCATATATCATTGGAAAGCTTATTCGATAATATACGCAATGGTGGGTCATAATCTAAGACATTCCGCATGAAAAATTTATAATTCAGTCAAGAATATAGAATCCAACATGTTTACGCACAAAATTTCAACGAAAAATTTCCTGGGGTATTACATCATCCCCCCTTGGAAGCATTCATCCTCGAATGATGCTAGACATGCCAAGATTAGATAGGAAATAGAGCATACAGCTGAAACCATTCGTTAGACTCATCACCACATCGTTTCTCACTCCGAATGCAACATAGAATTCATAAATTCAAGAGACTACAGCTGAACACATAATAAATGACAGCTGAACTGCTGCAACTTTTATAAAAAGTGCATGATTTAGGAAAGAACGGTACCTTCGTCTTGATCGGAGTTCATGGAAAATAGGTGTGGGTACTTGGATCGCATATCTTCCTCAGCTTCCTAAGTTGCACCCTCAACAGATTGGTTTCGCCACAACACCTTGATAGGGAACTTCTTTGTTCCTTAGTCTTCGGACACTGAAATCAAGAATCTCAACAGGAATCTCATCAAAAGAAAGATTTTCTTGAATGTCAGCACTAACAGAGGAATCCACTACCACAGCATCGTTAATATGATTTCTAAGCATGGAGACATGGAATATTGGATGAACAGAGGACAACTCAGAAGGCAACTCGACCTCATAAGCTACCTTACTAACACGGCTAAGAATTTTGTAAGGAACAACATAACGGGGACTAAGCTTCCCCTTCTTTCCCAATCTCTTCACCCCTCTCATGGGTGAAATTTTTAGATATAGTAGGTCACCAACTTCAAATTCAAGGTCTCTCCTTCTAACATCCGCATATGACTTCTGATGACTTTGCGCAGTTTTCAACCTTTCCCTATTCAACTTAACTTTTTCCATAGCCTCAAATACCGAATCAGGACTACTCACAGCCGCTTCACCCAGCTCGACCCAACCAATGGTTGATCTACACTTCCTCCCATATAAGGCTTCAAACGGGGCCATGCCAATACTAGAGTGGAAACTATTATTGTAAGAAAACTCTATCAACGGTAAGTGATCATCCCAACTTCCCTTAAAGTCAAGTGCACAAGCTCTCAATATATCCTGTAAGGTCTGGATGGTCCACTCAGCCTGACCATCGGTCTGCGGATGAAAAGCAAAACTCAAAAGCACTTGGGTACAAAGACCCTTCTAAAATGCTTTCCAAAATTATGAAGTGAACTGAGTACCTCTGTCCGGAATGATAGACAAGGGAACTCCATGCAGGCTGACTAGCTCTCAGATATACAATCTAGTGTAATACTCAGCAGTACATGAAGTATGAACAGGCAAGAAATGAGCAAACTTAGTCAATCTATCAACCACAACCCAAATGGAATCATGATGGCGTCAGGAAGGAGGTAAATAAATCACGAAGTCTATATTATCTCTTCCTACTTCCAGGTGGGAATACTAAACCCTTGCATCATACCACCAGGTCGTTGGTGTTCAACCTTAACCTATTAGCATGTTGCACACTTAGATACAAACGCTGCTATATCTTTCTTCATGCCACTCCACCACTAGATTTCCCGCAAGTCTCGATACATCTTGGTGGCACCAGGATGAATATAATATTGCGCCCCATGTGCTTCAGCCATAATCCTCTATCTCAAATCATTAACATTTAGGACACATAATCTATCCTGTAATCTCAACACACCATCTCTCCCTTGGGAGAAAACCTCTACTTTTTGGTCCCTGACTGACTCCTTCAGTTTGACCAAACTAGCATCTAAGTATTACTTTTCCTTCACTTTCGAAACCAAGGAGGATTCGGAATTACTCTGAACCCCTATACTACCTTCATTAGAATCAAACAACTTAACCCCAACTCTTTCTTACCTTCTACCACATGCGAAACACTGCCCATGGACACTCTACTTAGGGCATCCACCATAACATTGGCCTTGCTCGGATGGTACAGCACACTCACATCATAGTCCTTTAACAATTCTAACCATAATCTCTGCCTATGATTCAATTTTCTCTTGGTAAACACATACTATAGACTCTTATGATCAGTGAAAACATCAACATGGACACCATACAAATAGTGTCTCCATATTTTCAAAGAAAACTCAACAGCAGCCAACTCAAGGGCATGGGTAGGGTAATTTTTCTCATGGGGTTTCAACTGTCTAGAAGCATAAGCTATCACCTTACCCTTCTGTATCAATACGTAACCCAACCCAACTATCGAAGCATCACAGTACACCACAAAACCATCAACACCATCAGGCAAAGTCAAAACAGGGGATAAAGTGAGTCGAGTCTTCAACTCCTAAAAACTCTTCTCAGAAGATTCGGACCACAAGAACTTCACTTCTTTTAGGTCGGTCGAGTCATAGAAGACCCTATAGAGGAGAAACCCTCAACAAAATGGTGGTAATAGAAATCTAAACCCAAGAAACTTTAGATATCAATTGGAGAAATAGGTCTAGGACAATTTCTAACAGCTTCGGTTTGTTAAGAATCAACTCTAATACCCTCGGAAGAAATGATATGACCTAGAAAAGAAACTGACCTTAGCCAAAACTCACACTTACTGAACTTGGCAAACAACTTGTTATCTCTAAGGGTTTACAAGACAGTTCGGAGATGATCAGAATTTTCATCCTCACTACGAGAGTACACCAGTATATCATCGATGAACACTATGACAAACATATCAAGATATGGTCTGAACACTCGATTCGTGAGGTCCATGAAAGCTGTTGGGGCATTAGTTAACCCGAAAGACATAACAAGAAACTCAAAATGGCCATAACAACTTTGGAAAGCAGTTTCTAGGATATCACACTCCCTAACTTTGAGTTGATGATAGCCGGAACAAAGGTCTATCTTTCAGAAATAACTTGCACCTTGCAATATGTCAAACAAATCATATATTCTCGGTAGGGGGTACTTATTTTTAATGGTGACTTTATTTAGTTGGCGGTAATCAATGCACATACGCGAAGAGCCATTTTTCTTTCTTACAAACAACACAAGAGCACCCCAAGGAGAAACACTGGGCCTTATAAAACCCTTATCTAGTAGATCTTTCAACTCCTTAAGTTCTGCAGGGGCTATACAGTAAGGAGGAATAGAAATGGGCTGAGTATCGGAAAGAAGATTAATCCCGACCTCTCTCTCTGTATCAGGAGGTATCCCTGAAAGACATCAGAAAACTCATTGATGACGTTAACAGACTGAAGAGTTAGAGTCTCAGACTTAGTGTCTTTGACTCTAACCAAATGGTAAATACACCCCTTGGGAATAAGCTTTCTAGCTTTGAGGTAAGAGATAAAATGACTCTTGGGTGACACAGAATTCCCAGACCACTCAAACACGGATGCACTCAAAAATTAAAACTTGACCATTCAGGTCCGACAATTAATAGTGGCATATTTCTGAAAGAGGAAAGCACGAATCAATAGCAGAGAGAGACACTTTAAGCACGACAGACTTCTGAAAGAAAGAATCATACTTTTTCCCAAAATGTCTTGTAGCCTCTTGCTCATAGATGTGGCGCGCTACACACCGATGATCAAGCCTATACTTAACACGACTTGTCAGTCTCCCTAGGATATCTTAAAACCTAAGGCTCTGATACCAAATTTGTAACACCCCAAAAAATGGGTCCCGGAGCGTGACACGGTGATTGAGGCTACGAGTATCCCCAAGTTAACCCTTTGAGCCTTTTCATTTAGTTCAACACAAATCAATGGGGTTTTCATAAATTACCCTCAAATATCAACAGAGTAATCATCATCTAAGAATAAAAGAATTTCAGAAAGATAACAAAATACGACCTATTAGTCAACTCCCAACATCTATACTAGTCAAACAAGCCTTTAAGAAAATCACTAAAACCAGCGAGCCATTGAGACATGCCGTAACTAACTCATACTGAGTTATCAAATGTAAATAATTACGTGAGACTAACATCAGACATCACATCCTCGGAACATAAGGACTCACTACGATAGAAGATGTAGAACAGCGTGCCTGAAGAATTACTGTTAAACCTAGAACTGAGCACCTGAACCTACATTTTGAGAAAATGTAGCCCACATCAGAAGACGTGGATCAATACCATTGAAAGGAACCGAGTAAATGGGGGTGTATGCAGTTGTATAAATATCATCATCATAAGTATTTATAAGAAATATGCAAGATGTATGAAAGACTCACATAGCCTAAAGAAAATCATCATAATCATGAGAGGATAAAATAAGTACAATACCACATGTGAGTCATCATATAATTTGTCAATCACTTTCAGTTCATCAAGAATATCAATTCTCATAATGTAAATATCATTTAAATATTTATAAAGAATAACTTTCACAATTCCACTTTCAAATTACTTCACCATAGACAAAAAAAAACACACACACACTGGGAGATCCTATAACCGACATAAACCATGTGAGCCACATGGAGTCCAACATCCAACCCATGTTTGGGAGAACTGTCTTATCCTTGCCATTGGAGTAGGACTATCGATATCAAATCCATACAAACTACTGATCATTATATAAATCAGCCTTAAGATCACTCCTACGGGGGCACGTAGCTCTAAGAAAGTAAGGTGTAACACCCTGATTCACTAAAACGGAATACTACACGGTGCTCATGACCCTGAGGGACCACAAGCTAAACTATGACTGATATTTGTACCTGTATACTACAAATCATGATATAATAATGTAGAATACATAGAACTGTAAGGCCATAAGGTTCAACTGAATACAATCATGCAGATAAAAATACCCAAAACAACTCAATCTGAACATAAATCTGAACGTAAATCTTAAAGTCTCTAAACTATCTGAATAAGAAATTGAAGAAACATGTCTCCAACTAACTCCATAAAACTAAACTGAACAAATAAATGGATCAATCATATTGTCCTAGAACTGGAGCTCGTGTCTTAGAACCTATGGTGTAACATGAAAAGAAAGCACCATAGCCCAAATGCGTCAGTACAACTGGAGTGCTGAGTATAAGAGGAAGCTAGGCTGAACATAAAGGGTTTCATGCAATAACAACACTGACTGACTAATATGAACGTGGGAGTCCAAACACACATATATAGAAACTGAAACCATGAATACGTTATAGCACGACCTGTAAGCAAATACATGGTTTACTGATAACTGTCATGACTGATACTGAAACTGATAACATGGACGACTGCATCTGACAGTCCTATATATACTAAAATTTGAAGAATGCCCTGAGTTCTTTTACTGAGAATGATACTGAAACTATGGGAAGTAGTGTTTAATCGACATACCCCATGTATGCCATTATGGCTAAGCTGGGGTCAAATCTCTACCCCGACTGGATGGGTTTCAATACTGTGCCACGAGTAAGGACAGCCTGTGAGTGACCCTTATCTGTTAGGTACTCAATGAGAATGGTCGGAACCCTAAACTGATCGGTTAAGCCACCTCATCAAACCTAATTTGATGGGTAAAGATGTCTCATCCTATGCTGGCTACGTAGTTCTGGAACACAAGGATGACTACTAAGAATCACACCCTGAACTGGCGAGTGAGTTCCCATCCTTGGGTTCACTTGGTGCTAACCTCTACTCCCATCTAGAGGGACTGGATATGAATAACTGACTGTGCATGACTTAATCTCACTGAATTCCATCGACTAGTGGAATGTTACTGATATCTGATAACTGACTAAGATCATGAGGTTTTCCTGAGTCATATGACTGACTGAAGTCTATGGAATCATAGCTTAAGTTCGGATATCGTGAAACATGACATGGATCTAGGCACAAAGCTATAGTTTTTGGGTACAAGTACCCCTAGAACTCAATGGAAAGAAACTGACACACATGACTGACTTGATCATAAGAGTAGAGTCCATAATTTATAATATCATAAGTACGGATCTCATACTAAGTATAGTTATCAACAATGTATAGCATGGAAAGGATTTCATATCACATGGAAGTACTTGCACAATCTTAATATCATGTTCATTGCATAATCATATTGGCAACACATACCAATAGCATGGAAGTTCATGTGGATTGTATGGTTATCATACATCTTGTTCATAAGTAGGATTTGCAAGTAAAAATAGCATAATCTCATAAGAATAGTTCATGAGTATTCCAACAACATTTACAAGGTACATTATCAACATAGAATTCTTTGGAACATAAGGGCATATCATGAATCCTTAACTTAGTCACAATTTAGCTATATTGCATAATTTCTAGTTTCTCAGGAATTTTATCAAACACCTTACATGCACATCTTAAGCATAGGTGAAATCATCAAATTATACATAATGAACAACCAAATTTACATGTTTCCAACTCATATGATATCATGAAATTCAAAAAAACATATACCGATTCCATCTTGGGAATCACCCAATATCAACAACATGATCATCATCACCTAACAATATAGAATTCATAGTTTATAATGAAAAGAGAGTTAGTGACCTTTATGGATGAAAGGTATCCATAAATCAACTCACGCATACCTTATAAGGAAGATTCTTGATGATTGACGGAGGAATTTCCTTGAAATCGGATCATTAAGCTTAGTTATGCAACCCTAGTTGTTATTCTCTTTTAGTGCTCTTGGATGATGAGCTTTGAGATGATAATATGGTTTTAATATGTTTAGAAGCTATATATTTCATAGGGTTAAGTTTAGAGACGTTTAAGGAGTGTTAAAAGACTTAATTACCCTTAAAATAACTCAAAACGGAGTGGTTTTGGCACCTAGAACTGACTTAGGCGACGCCCAAGTGATTGCCTAAGCTAGGTTGGGCGGCACCTAACCAATCACCTATGTTTGGGTTGGGCGGCGCCTAACCGATCGCCTATCCTTACTGTCTCCCACGAAAATGGGCATAACTTTTTGCTCAGGTATCTGATTAAGGAGAAATTGGTATCGTTGGAAAGCTAATTCGATTCTCTACAATTTGGTGGGTCTAAATCAGCTAAAATACCACATTAACATCTAGTTATACTCGTTCAAAGATGACCCTTGCAAAATCAAACACTAAAACTTGATGGATTCAAAAATTCTTAGCTTGTATTACCTTAAGTGACCCATATGAACATGCTTAATTCATCATAAGCTATCCTATAACTAGTATATTCATTGTAAGTCATGTACTCAAGTATGAATCGCAGGATAGGAGATTTCATACGTAGGAATTCTTATTCACTTCTTAGCTTAGAAATATATGGGGTATTACAATATCTCCCCCTTGGGAATATTTATCCTCGAATGAGAATTTACTGAGAAGGGATATAAGACAATAGAACCTGAACTGAACATGAAGAACTGAAACTTGATCTCATCACTGACATGCTAAACATACTAAACTCGTGCATATCTGATGCACGGAGAACTGACACATGAATGCATGAATAAGTAAGAAACAGTTAATAGGTACCAAGTTTATACTAGAAACATGAATGTGAAACTGAATAAGATTAAGGAGAACTGTTACCTTGAGCTTAATCTGAATTGGCAGGGAAGAGGTAAGGATACTTGGTACGCATATCTGCTTCTACTTCCTAAGTAGCTCCCTCATGAGACTGATTTTGCCAAAGAACCTTGCTAGAGGGACTTCTTTGTTCCTCGATCTAAGAGTTTAATAATCTAAGATTTCGACTAGAATCTCTTCATATGTGAGGCTATTCTTAATGTCGATGCTCTGAATAGGGACAACAACTGTTGGGTCACCTACGCACTTCTTTAGGAAAGAGACATGGAAGACTGGATGGACTGAGGCTAGATCTGAAGGAAACTCAAGCTTATAAGCTACCTTGCCGAAGCGACAAAGAATTCTAAAGGGACCGATATACCGGGGACTAAGTTTCCCTTCCTTGCCAAACCTCTTCACTCACTTCATGGGAGAGATCTTAAGATAGACATAGTCATTGACCTCAAACTTAAGATCCTTTCTATGAACATCTACATAGGACTTCTGCCAGCTCTAAGTAGCCCGGAGTCTCTCTCTGATCAACTGAAATTTCTCTAAGGCGTCGAATACTAAGTTAGGACCTATGATTGAGGCCTCACTAACTTTGAACCAACTAATCGGAGGTCTATATCTCCTACCATAGAGAGCTTCGAATAGGGCCATCTGAATACTAGAATGATAGTTATTGTTTTATGAAAACTTAATCAAAGGCAAGTGGTCGTCCCAACTTTCCTTGAAGTCAATTGCACACGCCCTTAGCATATCTTCAAGAGTCTGAATGGTCCTCTCTGCTTGACCATCAGTCTGAGGATGAAATATTATGCTGAGATGGACTTGGTTACCGAGACCCTTTTGGAAGGCTTTCCAAAAGTGAGAAGTGAATTGGGTACCTCTGTCTGAGATGATAAATAGTGGAACACCGTGTTACCTGACGAACTCCCTGATATAGTGTTTGGCATAATCCTCGATGGAATAAGAAGTACGAATAAGAAGGAAATGAGCTGACTTGGTCATTCTATCTATAATGACCCAGACTGGATTATATTGCTGACGAGTTCTAGGAAAACCTGTCATGAAGTCCATGTTAACTTCTTCCCACTTCCAAGTAGGAATGTTGAACGCTTTCATGGAACCACAAGGTGTTCAATGCTCTATTTTAACCTGCTGACATGTAGAGTACTTAGCCATAAAATCTGCAACATCTCTCTTCATCCCACTCTACCAATAGATCTTCCGCATGTCACGGTATATCTTAGTGCCCAAGGGATAAATAGAGTATCGTGCACCATGCGCTTCTGCAGGTATTCACTGCCTCAATTCATCTATACTTGGAACACATAGACGGCCCTGACAATGAAGAACACCATCTCCCCCTTGGGAGAAAACCTCGACTTTCTGATTCTGAACTGACTCTTTGAGCTTGACAAGGCTAGGATCCCAGTCTTGTTTCTCTGTCACCTCGAAAACTAGAGATGAATTTGAACTACTATGAACACATACACCACCCTCTGAAGAATCGACTAAGAGAACGCCTAGTCTGGCAAGCTGATGGATCTCCTGAGCCATCTTTTTTTTACTATCCTTAAAGTGAAAAATACTACCCATGGAGAGTCAACTGAGAGCGTCGGCCAAAACATTGGCCTTGCCCAGATGATAAAGAACACTCATGTCATAATTCTTCAAGAGGTCTAACCACCTTTTCTATCAAAGATTGATATCTTTCTGGGAAAAGACATACTGGAGGATTTTATGGCCTGTGAAGACATCTACATGAACTCCATAGAGATAACGCCTCCAAATTATCAAGGCAAAAACTACCGCTGCTAACTCAAGATCATGAGTACGATAATTCTTCTCATGTGGCTTTAACTGTCGAGAGACGTAGGCTATGACCTTACTATGCTACATGAGGACACAACCTAAACCTACTCTGGATGCATCAGAATAGACTACAAAATCGTCTAAACCATCTGGAATAGCTAGAACTAGAGCAAAAGTGAGTCGAGTCTTCAACTCTTGAAAGCTCTTCTCGCATGAATCTGACCACTAAAACTTAATCTTCTTCTGAGTCAATCTGGACATGGGAGAGGCAATAGAAGAAAATCCCTCGACAAACCGTCTGCAATAGCCAGCCAAACCCAAGAAACTTCTAATATCTAATGGAGATATAGGTCTGGGCCAGTTTTTTACTGTCTCGATTTTCTGAGGAACTACTCTAATTCCATCACTGGAAATAATGGCCTAGGAATGCTACTAATCTTAGCCAAAATTTTCACTTTCTGAACTTAGCGAATAATTGGTGATCCTTGTGAGTCTGAAGAACAATCCTGAGATGGTCTGCATTATCACGCTCTGTGCGAGAATAGACCAGAATATCATCTATGAAGACTATGACAAACATATCCAAGTACTGCTTGAATACACATTTCATCAAATCCATAAAAGCTGTAGGGGCATTGGCAAGACCAAATGACATGACTAAAAATTTAAAGTGACTATATCGAGTACGAAAAGCTGTCTTTGAAATGTCACATTCTCTAACTCTGAGCTGATGATAGCCTGATCTAAGGTCTATCTTAGAGAAGTAACTGGCACCCTAAAGTTGGTTGAATAGATCATTAATCTTAGAAAGAGGATATCTGTTCTTGACCATGACCTTGTTGAGTTGACGGTAATCAATACATATCCTGAGAGAACCATCTTTCTTGCACACGAATAATAGTGGCACACCCTACAGGGAAATGCTGGGTCTGATAAATCCCTTATCTAAGAGATCCTTAAACTGATCTTTTAGTTCCTTGAGTTCTGCTGGTGCCATTCTGTATGGCAGAATAGAAATAAGTTGAGTATCCAAAAGAAGGTCTATGCCAAAGTCTATTTCCCTTTTTGGGAGAAATGCCTGGAAGATCTTTAGGAAAAGACATCTGAGTATTCATTAACAACAGGGACTATTTCAAGCCTAGGATATTCAGAACTAGAATCTTTAACATGCACGAGATGATACACACACCCCTTAGAAATCATTTTTCTTGCCCGATGGTAGGAAACAAGTTGACCCCTGAATGCTGAAATGCTACCCTTCCACTTTAGGATGGGCTCATTTGGGAACTAAAACTGAACTATCCTATTTCTGCAGTCGACTATGGCATAGCAGGAATGAAGCCAATCCATGCTGAGAATGACATCAAAATCAGTCATCTCTAACTCTACTAAATCTGCTAATGTGGATTTCTAAGATATCATAACCGGGCAGTTCCTATATACCCGCTGAGCTATGATTGTTTTACCCACTGGGGTAGAGACTAAGAGGGGCTCAGCTAGGACTTCGGGACGTATTCAGAAATCTCCTGCTATGTATGGAGTAACAGAAGACAAAGATGCACCTGGGTCTAGCAAAGCATAAACATGCATATGGAAAATCTGTAACGTACAAGTAACGACATCAGGAGAATTATCCTGATCCTACTGCGACTGAAGAGAATAGAGTATGTTTGGGCGTTGCCCACTGGTAGCACTTGAAATGGCACCCGGTTGGTTCGGGCGACTGGATTGAGCTGTAGAATGATTTTGCTGACCCTAAAGACTTTACTTCAGAAACTCCCTAATCCTGTGGCCTGGCTTTCCACAACCAAAATAGACATCACTACCGGCTCTGCAAATGCCCTTGTGGTTCTTACCACAAATCTGACAAAGGGGATTCGTTCGGGCACTACTAACACTGCCCTGATATTTAGAGCGTGGTGCTTTGTCTCTATTGCCATCTCTGAACTTTGGCACTAGAGCACTGGCAGAGGAAGGAGTTGGAATAGCTGACTTGGAGCAAAACTGTGAACGGTTTCCTCCATCTAACTTGGGGTGAGCAAAGTTGAAGTTACCTGACCTTGCTCTCTTGTTCTGCCTCTCCCTTACCCTAAATTTCTACTCTTCTACTTGCTGGGCATGGGTCGTGAGTCTGGCTAAGGTCATATCACCGATCATCATGGTAGACCTACACTCATTTACCATGCTATCGTTGACCCCTGACACAAACTTTCTCATCTTAGCTCTATTGTTTGCAACCACATGAGGAGCATACCTGGCTTGCTGAGTAATTTTGAGAGAATACTCCCTAACCATCTATTCCCCTACCTGAGGTTGATGAACTCAAGAACTTTGGCTTTTCTCAGCTCTTGGGGAAAGAATCTATATAAGAAGGACGTGACAAATTCCTCCCACTCGATAGGGCCTATATCATCTAACCTCTCAGACTTCCACTATTTGTACCAATCATGAGCAACATCCTATAACTGGTAGGCAGCTAACTCAACACTCTCAATTGAAGTAACACACATGATGTCAATGAACTTCTAGACTTGGTCAATAAACTCCTGATGGTCCTCATTAGACTTAGACCCATGGAAAGATAGAGGGTTCATCTAGGTGAAGTCCCAAACCCTAGCTACTTTGGGATTGGCCAATAGATTGGCCAGAATAACTTGTGGCCATTCTGTCTATGCAGACATGGACTGAGCAAGTGTGGTAAATGCGGCTGTAAACTCCACATGGGAAACATGTTCAACCAAAGGATCTTTGGGCTGAAGATCTGGCTGGTTTCTTCTCTTTGGGGCTATGGTCTGGAATAAGAGAAGAATAGATTAGACTGAGAGTTTAACTTGTCATTATGCTTACTAGCATGACATAAACAATGAAGAAACGGGACTGTTCCTAAAACATCTTATAGCCTCCCACACATAAATATGGCGCGCAATACACACATATACAAGACTCTACTAGATGCGGCTTTCAGACTTCCTAGGACTCTATTGAACCTTAGGCTCTGATACGAAGTTCGTAACACCCCAATTCGCTTAACCAGAAAGCTACACAATGCTCATAACCCCAACGGACTATAAGCTAACCCATGACTGATATCTGTACCTATATACTACAAATTATGATATAATAATGCAGAATACATAGAACTATAGGGCCATAAGGTTCAATTAAATACATTAATGTGGGTGAAAATACCCAAAACAACTCAATCTGAATATAAATCTGAACATAAATCGGAACGTAAATCTAAAAGCATCTAAACTATCTAAATAAGGAGTTGAAGGAACATGTCTCCAACTAACTCCGTAAAACTGAACTGAACTAATAAATGTATCAAATTATGTTGTCCTTGAATCAATGAGGACTCACTGTGTCTCTGCGACTGGAATACTACCGCTACTGCTGAGTTGGAGCTCGTGTCTCGAAACCTATGGTGTAACATGAAAAGAAAGCACCATAGCGCAAATGTGTTAGTACAACTGGAGTACTGCGTATACGAGGAAGGTAGGCTGAACATAAAGGGTTTGATGCATAAACAACACTGACTGACTAATATAAACGTGGGAGTTCAAACACATATATATAGAAACTAGGATCGTGAATACGTGATAGCATGACCTGTAAGCTAATACATGGTTTACTGATAACTGTCATGACTGATACTGAAACTGATAACATAGACGACTGTATCTGACAGTCCTGTATATACTAAAATCTGAAGAACGCCTTGAGTTCTTTTACTGAGACTGATACTGAAACTGTGGAAAGTAGTGTTTAATTGACATGCCCCATACATGCCGTTATGGCTAAGCTGGGGTCTACTCTCTGTCCCGACTGGAGGGGTGTCAATACTGTGCCACGGGAAAGGACAACCTGTGAGTGACCCTTATCTTACGGGTACTCAATGAGAATGGTGGGAACCCTAAACTGACGGGATAAGCCACCTCATCAATCCTAATCTAACGGGTTATGATGTCTTAATGTACGTTGGCTATGTAGTTCTGGAACACAAGGATGACTACTAAGAATCACACCTTAAACTGGCGGGTGAGTTCCCATCCTTTGGTTCACTCGGTGCTAACCTCTACTCCTATCTGGAGGGACTAGACATGAATAACAGACTGTGCATGACTTAATCTTACTGAATTCCATTTACTGGCGGAATGTTACTGATATTTGACAACTAACTAAGATCATGAGGTTTTCCTGAGTCACATGACTGACTGAAGTCTATGAAATCATATCTTGAGTTCGGATATCATGAAACATGACATGGATCTAGGCACACAACTATAGTTTTCAGGTACAAGTACCCCAGGACTCGATGGAAAGAAACTGACACACATGACTGACTTGATAATAACAGTAGAGTCCATAATTTATAATATCAAAAGTACAGATCTCATACTAAGAATGGTTATTAACAATGTATTGCATGGAAAGGATTTCATATCACATGGAAGTACTTCCACAATCTTAATAGCATGTTTATTGCATAATCATATTGGCAACACATACTAATAGCATGGAAGTTCATGTGGATTGCATGGTTATCATACATTTTGTTCATAAGTAGGATTTGCAAGTAAACATAGAATAATCTCATAAGAATAGTTCATGAGTATTCCAACAACATTTACAAGGCACATTATCAACATAGAAGTCATTGGAACGTAAGGGCATATCATGAATCCTTCACTTAGTCACAACTTAACTATATTGCATGATTTCTAGTTTCTTAGGCATTTTATCAAACACCTTATATGCATATCTTAAGCATAGGTAAAATCATCAAATTATACATAATGAAAAAAAAAATTACATATTTCCAACTCATATAATATCATGAAATTCAAAAAAATATAAAGATTCCATCTTCTGAATCACCCAATATCAACAACATGATCATCAACACCGAACAATATAGAAATCATACTTTATAATGAAAAATAGGGTTTTTGAGCTTTATGGATGAAGGGGATCCATAAATCAACTCACGCATACCTTATAAGGAAGATTCTTGATGATTAATGGAGGAATTTCCTTAAAATCAGATCTTCAAGCTTTGTTACGCAACCCTAGTTGTTTTTCTCTTTTAGTGCTCTTCGATGATGAGCTTTGAGATAATAATACGGTTTTAATATATTTTGAAGCTATATATTTCGTAGGGTTAAGTTTAGGGACGTGTAAGGAGTGTTAAAAGGCTTAATTACCCTTAAAATAACTCAAAACGGAGTGTTTTTGGCACCTAGAACTGACTTAGGCAGCGCCCAAGTGATTCCCTAAGCTAGGTAGGGCGGCGCCTAACCAATCGCCTACGATTCGGTTGGGCAGCGGCTAACCAATCTCCTATCCTTACTTTCCCCCACAAAAATGGGCATAACTTTTTGCTCGGGTATTTGATTAAGGAAAAATTGGTATCGTTGGAAAGCTAATTCGATTCCGTACAATTTGGTGGGTCTAAATCAGCCAAAATACCACATTAACATTGAGTTATACTCGTTCAAAGATGACCCTTTTAAAATCGAACACTAAAACTTGATGGATTTATAAAACTCTTAGCTTGTATTACCTTAAGTGACCCATATGAACATGCTTAATGCATCATAAGCTATCCTATCACAAGGATATTCATTTTAAGTCATGCAATAAAGTATGAATCACAGGATCGGAGATCTTCCTAGCTTAGAAACATGCGGGGTATTACATAAGGTCTCTTTATACCTCCCACTCGGTGCTAAAGATTTATCCCAGACTTAGCTCAGATCATTTCAAAGACAATCCACAACAAAATAATTTTAGTGATATATAAATATACATCGGGAGCCATCATGCTTCCCATATATCAAAATTAACCACGTTGTGGATTTCTTTCACACTCGAGTTCAAAACAACTCCATTAAGATCAAAAGGTCAAATCATTCAAAATATCTCAAATATTCAACATCAACGTGCTTATAATACACACTTAGTAAAAAAATGCAATTGTCAATGGGGATTCGTGATCGATATATCGAAATCATGATAAATATCGTTCAAGATTCGTGCTTTATATCTCCACACATGTAAATTCATCTTTCTAAATCATAAACATCAATATTTCATAATAATCATCATAAGATATGGGTTCATGCTTTAAATTCGTAAAAAAATCAAATAAAAATCGTGTCTTTGTAAAGAAAATACTTTAGGGCACAAGAACGAAAGAGAGTTCTTATTGAAAAACCCCACATAACTTGAATGATGAACTTTATATCGATACTCATTTTTGAGATGTTAATCATTCCTTTGAATGATGGTTCTTGGAGTTCTTGAACAAGGAACTTGGAATCTTAAATAAATTTGCAGAATTAATGGTGAACTTTGGAGGTTCTTGAAGTTAGATGTAGGAGCTTAGGGTTTTCTTTTTGAGGGAATTTGATGAAATATAACAAATAATGCTTCTAATAGGCTTTAATATAGGGTTTGGACGGATTTTGGGTGAGAAGGAATGACCAAAACGCCCCTAAAAATAAAATAATTCTCGAATATGTCCTTTGGTGGACTGTTTTGATAGTCTGAAGTAAATCAACCATAACATTTTACTCTGTTATCCAAATTGGATGAAACCAATTTTATTAGAAAGAGGACTCTCATATATTTTCGTTGATATATAGTATCTCACAAGATCATTATGTATGAGGAGTTATGATCATTTGAAGTTGATCTGAAAATTCACTTTTGATAGGCTGAAGTAGATCGACCATAAATTTTTGCTCCGATCGACAAATTAGATGAAACCAATTTCATTGGAAATGGACTCGCATAGCTTTCCATTGATATATAGTAGATCACCTAGATCACTATGTACAAGGAGTTATGATCGTTTAAAGTTGGAGCAAAAATATGCCAGGCCTAAGTACTTTTTCCTGCACATTTTACTATTCACTACTATTCACGGTTCAATTGGAATGTTTATAATTCGTTGCTCGGGTGTCTGTTTTGGATGATCCATATATCTTTGGAATGATTATTCGATACTCTACGCAATGGTGGGTCATAATCTAAGTCATTCTGCATGAAAAAGTTATAATTTATTCTAGAAGATAAAACCAGACACGTTTACACACAAAATTTCAATGAAAAATTTCTCTGGGTATTACAACACCCGAGGAAAAAATTTGAGCTAGGAAAGTACGGGGTATTACAGGTTGAGAAGGACAAAAATAGAGAACATAGAATGTAAGTTTAGTGATTTTCCACATGAGGGTGATGTGGTTGTGGAGTTGGATTCTCAGTTAATTAAGAAGAGGGAGATTTTCAAGTATGTTAGGTATATGATTCAACGAAATGATGAGGTATACGAGGATATCTCACACCATATTAGTGCAACATGGATGAAATGGCTGCTTGCCTCGATAGTTTTGTGTGATTAGAAGGTGACTCTAAATGTTTACGGTAAGTTCCATAGGATAGTAGTCTGTCTGGCTATGTTGTATTGAGCGGAGTGTTGTCTAGTTAAGAATTCCCACATTCAAAAGTTAAAGTTGGCAGAAATAAGGAGGTTACGTCGGATGTGTGGAGTTATCCAGAAACATAAGGTTAGAAATGAGAATATTTGGGAGAAGGTGGGAGTGGCTTAAGTAGAGGAAAAAATCCAAAAAGTGAGATTACATTTGTTCGGGCATGTGATGAGAATGGCACCGATGCTCCGATTCGGAGGTGTAAGAGACTGGTTATGAATAGTTTTATATAGGGTAGAGGTAGGATGAAGAAATATTGGAGGGAGGTGATTAGGCAGGAAAAGGTGTATTTATAACTTACGGAAGCCATGAACCTTGATAAAAAGGTGTGGTGAACGTGAATTAGGGTAGTGGGATAGTAGGTAAGGGTACGTTTGTAATAGTAGGAAAGGGTGCGTTGTTTGTATTGGTGACTTTAGTGCCTTGTATCCTTTTGGTGATGTCTCTGATGTAGTATAGCAAGCTTATAAAAATACTTTGTAGGTATCTTGTTTTCATTATTATATAACGGTGTATCACCCCTTTTTTATTGTGTGCCTTTATGTTTTATGTTATATATGTTATTTTTCCTGAGCTGAGGGTCTATCGAAAATAGCCTGTCTACTTCATCTGAGATAGTGGTATAGATTGCGTACACTCTACCCCCTTTCTCCCGATCATGCTTTGTTGGAATATACTGGGTATGTTGTTGTTGTATAATTATTATTATTATTATTAGTATTATTATTATTATTAATATTAGAATAATAATAATTATAATAATAATAATAATAATAATAATAATTATTATTATTATAGAATATCAAGGCAAAAGAGATATAATCCAGTATAGTGGGGGGGAGTGGTTTTGTTTCTCCTTAAAACTCATATCCAAATTAAATAAATTGACTTTCAATTTACCGAAGAATAGAAGTTCTTCTGAAAGTTTATAATAACCAATAACAATATGCTTTTATAACCTTTCTCCATTATTTATGCGATTAATATTTTAATTTAAATAAGATCCTATTTTTTAGGTGTACTATTGTAACGCCCCGAGATCCCATTCCAAGACATCACATGGTGCTTAAGGTCACACGTAGCCTCAAACTAACCCTATAAGCCTGTTATTACTTCTAGAGGTTCACTTCTATAATAGTCATAGATAAAATAATGGAGAATATCACATTTTGAACATACTTGAATGCGAAGAAATACTAGCTTTTACAATCAAAATACTGAAATACTATCCATAATACTCTAGTCTGACAAAGCCTCTACTATTTAAGACTGAGGAGCCATAGCGATAGATCCCCAACTGACTCGCAGGAACGTAGATGAAGGTACTCGAAAATCACTGTCACTGCTGAGACTGAGCACCTGATCTTATATCACGAGGAAATGTAGTACATAGAAGGGTATGTGAATCAGTACTTTGGATTGTAATGAATATATGGGGGTGTATGCAACATTTTAAATAATATCATGAATGTAAAAGCTGACGATAATGACTCTCTTCTCTTAAATTAACAGAAATATATTTCTCGTAAATTATCAATAGTAACACATGTAATATAAATCTCATGATTCAATGTACTTAACACAAAGATCTTTGACGCAAGACTTAGACTGTCTCAGTAACTCAAGAAACTTGAACTCTTATGGACTTGGAAGTTTCTCACAACCGACATAAACCATGTGAGCTACATGCAGTCCAACATTTTGCCCTCCTAAGGAAGGAACCCCACATTGGCGGGAGCATTATGCTTTTTCCAGGGATTATAACCTCATCTCTGTGATAAAAAACTCGGCTCTCTTGCCCACTAATCTTAATCCTATGGTGGAACGTAGTTCTGGGGAAGTAGGATGCTCTAAACCCACACGTCTCACTCGGTGCTAAATACTTCTCCCAGACTTAGCTCAGAATGCTTTAGAAATTGCACCTCAATCAACTCAAGGGTCTATCATAAATACCAAATCTTAAATATATCTAACTGTAAAATCATTTGCAACTGTGGATTCCTAACTCGACTCAAACTCAAAAAAACCTTTCTCAACATCAAGTGTACTTGCTCATTAAATCATATCAAATGTCAAAACTTCAGGAAAACATCAAAGAACTCATTCCTAACTCTCAAGCTCAAAAATCAATATATTCAATAATCAAACTTCTCGTAGAAAAGCAGAAATTACGACACTTATCTTAAATCACTTAGAAATCATAAATTCATGGTAGAAATATAAAAATCTTGGCATAAGTTCTCAATTTAAGAAATAAAATGGTAAAATAGTCATGTATATCAACCTTGAACAACTCAAATCTCATAAATCATTAATTAAGTACTTTGGGTGTAAACCCACTTAGCAAAATTATAAAATTCAATAGTAGAAATTGATTCTTTGGGCAAAAGAACGAAAGCAGTGTTCTTGTTCAAATCCCACATACCTTGGATTATGAATTTAGGATAAACAAAGTTGAGTGAAACTCTTTCTTGCACTTTTGATATACGGTTCTTGATGCCTTTGACTTGGGTATCTTGAATCTTTAACAAATTTGTGAATTCTATGGATGATTCTTGAATTTCTTGGAAGAGGATTGAATTTTGGGTAAGAGAGAAACCCCAGGTTCTTGAAGGCTCTTGGAAGAGATCGGGGTATGCGATGGTGCTAGTCGACAATCCGTCGCTAGTTTGATGGTCCATCGGAACCCTCCATCGCATGAATCCATAGAAGGGTCTCACCGCCTCGGTTTGACGGTGCTGGGTAAAGGTCCATCGATAGTCTGACGGTCCATCCAACCATTCTAATAAATTGGGTTTCTGCCTTATTTCGACCGCCCCAGATGATGGTACGTCGCTGGCGCGATGATCTATCGGACCTTACGGTCATACATGGCCAATTCAGACTACTTTCTATTTTCTGTAATTTGACCATAACTTCTTACTCCGACATCGAATTTTAATGAAATACAACATGTTTTAAACATCATTCACTTTGGAAGTCATTCCCATATTCTCAAAAGATGGGTTTATGCTTAAGGAATAATCGGTATATTACAATATCTCCCCCTTGGAAACATTCATACTCGAATGTTTCTAGTTAGGTTCAGGTAAAAGAGAAATTGAAAATACTCTATTTAAACAATTTTCTCAACTGACTTACTTTACTCTAGACTTTCGGGTACTTCACAGAATGCACGAATCATAGAAAGGATAACTATATAGCTATACAATGGATTAGGAGGAAACTGTATTAAGAAAAAAATAATACCTTCAGCTTGATTTGAACTTGCAGAGAAGAGCTGGGGATACTTGGCTCGCATATCTGGTTCCGCTTCCCAAGTAGCACCCCCAACTGATTAATTTCGCTGCAAAACTTTGACTAAGGGAAGTTCTTTGTTCCTTAGTCTAAGGACTTGATAATCAAGGATCTCAACCGGAATTTCATCATATGAAAGACTATACCAAACATCTAAATTTTCTGACGGATCAACATCTATAGAGTCACCAATGTGCTCCTTAAGTATGGAATCATGAAAGACGGGATGGAAAGCTGACAACTCTACAGGCAACTCAACCTCATAAACTGCTTTCCCAACACGATTCAACATTCTGTAAGGGAAAACATATCGGGGACTAAGCTTCCCTCTCTTGCCAAATCTTTTCACCCCTTTCATGGGTGAAATATTAAAATATACCAGATCATCATTTTTAAACTCAAGATCTCTTCTTATCACATTTGCATATGAATTTTGATAACTCTGGGCTGTCTTCAACCTTTATTGAATAAGCTTAAATTTCTCCATAGCCTCAAACACAGCATCAGGTTCAATCACAATAGTTTTACCCACTTCTAACCAACCTATGGGTGATCTACTACTCCGCCCATATAAAGCTTCAAACGGGGCCATTCGAATGCTAGCATGAAAATTGTTGTTATACACAAATTCAATCAATGGAAAATTATCATCCCAACTGCCTTTGAAATCAAGAGCACACGCCCTCAACATATCCTTCAAAGTCTGGATGGTTCTCTCAGCCTGACCATCGGCATGCTGATAAAAAATAGAGCAAATATGAACTTGGGTACCGAGACCCTTCCGAAAATCCCTCCAAAACTGAGAAGTAAATTGAGTACCCCTATCAAAGATGATAGACAAAGAAAATCCATGCAACCTGACTAACTCTCGAATGTACAGCTTTGCATAGTCCTCAGCGATAAAAGATGTATGTACTAACAAGAAATGGGTTGACTTAGTCAGCCTTTCTACAATGACCCATATCAAAGCATGATGATGACGAAAGAGAGGAAATCTAGTCACGAAACGCATATTCACTTCCTCCCACTTCCAAGTAGGAATTCCACATTCTTGCATCACTTTACTAGAGCTTTGGTGCTCTATCTTAACCTGTTGGAAAGTTGCACACTTCTCTATGAACTTTTCTATATCCTTCTTCATACCATTCTACTAATAGATTTCCCACAAGTTGCGGTACATCTTGGTAGCACCGGGATGAATAGAATACTGCGTGACATACGCTTTAGCCATAATTCTCTACCTCAAATCATCAACACAAGGAATACATAATCTCTTCTAAAATATCAACACTCCATATCCACCTTGAGAGAAAACCTTTACTTTTTTGTCTTTAACTGACTCTTTCAGTTTGACCAAACAACAAGCCATATCTTGCTTCTTCTTTATATATGAAACTAGAGAATATTCGGAACTACTCTGGACCACAACATTACCCTCTACTAAATCAAGAAATCTAATACCTAATCTAGCCAGACAATGCACTTCACGAGCAAATTCCTTCTTATCTATCTCTACATGCGCTACACTGCCCATGGACGACCTGCTAAGGGCATCCGCCACTACATTGGCCTTGCTCGGGTGATACAACACAGTCATATCATAGTCCTTCAGTAATTCTAACCATCGCCTCTATTGAAAATTCAACTCTTTCTGAGTTAACACATACTGCAAACTCTTAAGATCCATAAATATATCAATGTGAACACCGTACAAGTAGTGTCTCCAGATCTTTAAAGCAAAAACCATGGAAGCTAACTCAAGATCATAGGTCAGGTAGTTCTTATTATGCAGCTTCAACAGTCAAGAGGTATAGGCTATAACCTTACCTTTATAAATCAATATTCAACCCAAACCAACTGTAAAAGCATCACAATACACCAAACAATCATTTACACCATCGGGCAAAGTCAAAATAGGGGCTGAAGTGAGTCGAGTCTTCAGATCCTGAAAACTCTTCTCAAAAGAATCTGTCCACAGGAATTTAACTTTCTTTTGGGTTAGCTGGGTCAAAAGAGATGCAATAGAAGATAAATCTTCAATAAAATGACGGTAGTAGCCAGCTAGATCTAAGAAACTTCTAATGTCAGATGAAGAGATAAGTCTAGGCAAATTTTTCACAACTTCTATCTTTTTAGGATCAACTCAAACACCTTCAGAAGAAATGATATAACCTAGAAAAGCAACTGACCTTCGCCAAAATTCGCACTTGCTAAATTTGGCAAATAACTTATGATCTTTAAGGGTTTGCAAGACAATTCGTAGATGATCTGCATGGTTGTTCTCATTTTAGGAGTATACAAGAATATCATCTATGAAAGCAATAACAAACATATCCAGGTACTGTCTGAACACCCAATTCATGAGGTCCATAAAAGCTGCTGGGGTATTAGTTAGCTTGAAGGACATGACCAGGAACTTAAAATGACCATAACGTATTCGGAAAGCCATCTTTGGAATATCACATTCCCTGACTTTAAGCTGGTGATAATCGGATCTCAGGTCTATTTTTGAGAAATTGCTTGGACCCTGCAGTTGTTCAAATAGGTCATCAATTCTAGGAAGAAGGTACTTGTTCTTGACTGAGACCTTGTTAAGATGATGATATTCAATGTACATCCATAATGAACCATCTTTCTTTTGCACGAATAAAATAGGTACGCCCCAAGGAGACATACTGGACCTTATAAACCCTTATCCAGAAGATCTTTGAGTTGCTCTTTCAACTCCTTAAATTCTGTGGGGCCACGCGATATGGAGAGATAGAAATAGACTTGTATCAGGAAGAATATCAATACCGAATTCTATCTCTCAATCAGGAGGTACCCTTGGGAAATCTTCCATAAAAATATCAAGAAACTCTTTGACAACGCTGATTGAATGAATGGTCGAAGTCTTAGACGTAGTTTCTTTAACTGGAACCAAATGATAGATGCAACCCTTAGATATCAATTTCCTGGCTTTAAGGTAGGATATAAAATGACTCTTGGGGGATGAAGAATTTTCAGACCTCTCAAAAACTGGTTCATTGGGAAGCTGACACCTGAATACATGGGTATTGCAATCTATAGACGCATAGTAGGAGTGAAGCCAATCAAAAGGTAGAATAATGTCAAAATCAACTATGTCTACTCAATCAAGTCTACGAACACGAGTTTGTGAAGAACAGTGATGGGGAACATTTCATAAACTTTCTTAGCAATAACAGATTCACCTACTGGGGTAGAAACCAGGAAAGACTCAGGAATCTTTTCAGCACTAATCTCAAAATTCACAGCCACCAATGGAGTCACATAAGGAAAACTTGACCCGGGATCCATCAACACAGACACATCAAAATGAAATACACGAAGTGAACCTGTAACAATATCTGGTGAATCCTCCTACTCCTAGTGGGGTGGTATAGCATAAAAGCAATTTTATCATTGATCACTTGCAATACTAGATGAGGCACCCAGATGAGGAGTTGGACAAGCTAAATAGGCTAGAGCACTAGTAGCCTAACTCTGAGGACGAACATCACAGCTCCCCTGTCTAGGTTACAGGCAATCTCTGAGTCGATGGCCCAACTTTCCACAACTGAAACAACCCCTCTGATCGGCTAAGCACTCACCAGGATAGTCCCTACTACACTTTGGACATGGGGAAGGATGAGGTTTGTTACTCACACTTTCCTGGTACTTGGACATAGTAGGCCTACTCCCTTGTTGTTGCCTACCTATGGGTACGAGAATAATAGTTGATAAAGGAGCTGGCATGAATGAATGGTTCTGGAACTGGGGGCAGATCCCTCCAAAAAATCTAGTCTAACCATACCCCTGCTGCTTTGATCTAACTCTCTTATTTCCTCTTACTCTCTCTCTGCTTCACCTTGTCCACTTCAATCTACTAAGCTTGTATCATTAGCCTAGAAAGATCCATGTCCCTACTAAGCATAGCAGATCTATACTCTTTCACACAATAATTGAACACACCAGTCAAAAACTTACTCATACTGGTCCTATAATTAGCCATCATACCGGGAGCATACATAGATAACTGGTTGAATTTAAGATAATACTCTTTAACTATCATGGAGCCCTGTCTCATGCTCATGAATTCTTCTACTTTTGTTTCCCTTATCTGAAGGTGAAAGAACCTATCCAAGAATGTATCCTTGAACAATTTCCAAGTTATGGGAGTGGTATTTTCCTCTCTACTCTTCCTTCACATCTCCACATAATCATAAGAAACATATTTCAAGAGATAACAAGCTAGCTCCACACTTTCTTCCTCTATTATATACATAATTTTGGTGATCTTTTGCACGTCATCAAGATACATCTGTGGGTCCTCACCTGTCCTTGACCCATAAAATACTAGCGAACTTGAGCTAATACTGAATTACTTTATTGCAGAGGTAAAACTGTGGCCTAAACATTGGCGTGAGCATTGCCAGTGACCACCTAGGCTAGCGCCTAAAAAACAGCCTAAAATTTAGGGTGACTCACCATATCATCTAAAGGATCAACGGGTTGAGGTTGTTCATTGTTTCTATGAGTTCTACAAGGAGGCATTTTTTTTCATAAGAGAGCACAAATTAATAGCAGAGGGAAACAGTTATAGGAATGATAGACTTTTGAAAGAAAGAAATTGTTTTACCTAAAATATCCCGTAGCCTCTTGCTCATAGATATGGCGCACTTCACTCCGATGACCAAGACTCTATGTAACGCTGCTTGTCAGACTCCCTAGGACTCTTTAAACCTTAGTATTTGATATCAAGCTTGTAAAGCCCTTAGATCTAATCCCGAGGCATCCCACAGTTCTTAAGGCCATTCGTAGTCTCAAGATAACCCTTTAAGCTTGTTATTACTTCTAGAGGTTTACTTCGATAATAGTCATAGCAAAAATAAGGGAGAATATCACATTAGGAACATACTTGAATATGATAAAATACTAGCCTGTACAATAAAAATACAATAATCCTATACATATTGATACTTTAGTCTGACAAAGCCTCTACTATTCAAGACTGTGGAGCCATTAGGACAGATCCCCAACTGACTCGTACTGAACTAAAAAGAAGTAATCATCTACTAACAAAACAAAAGTCAGGGACATAGGTTCTCAAACCCTGAGGGCTCACCAACTGTAGGAATGTAGATGAAAGTACTCAAAAATCACTATCGCTGCTGAGACTGAACACCTGAACCTACATTTCGAGGAAAAATAGTACACATAAGGGTATATGAGTCAGTACTTGTGAATGTACTATGTATATGAGGGTGTATGGAGCATTTAAATAATATCGTAATGTATAAGAAAATCATGCATGCGGACGGTAATGACTCTCTTCTCTCGAATTAATAGAAATATATTTCTCATAAGTCATCAATAGTAACATATGTATTATAAATCTCATGAATCAATGTACTTAACATAAAGCGCTTTGACTCAAAACTTAGAGTGACTCGGTAACTCAAGAAACTTGAACTCTTATGAACTTAGGAGTTTCACATAACCGACATAAACCATCTGAGCTACATAGATCCAATGTTTTTCCCTTGTAAAGAAGGAACCCCATATAGGTAGGAGCGTTATACTTTTGCCAGGGAGTATAAACTTATCTCTTTGTTCACAAACATAGCTATTTATCCACTAATCTCAATCCTACGGTGGCATGTAGTTCTGGAGAAGTAGGATGCGCTAAACCCACACTTCTCGGTTGGTGCTAAATACTTCTCACAGACTTAGCTAAAAATGCATTAGGAAATCCACCTCAATCAATTCACGGGTCTATCTTAAAGACCAAATCATAAATATATCTCATCTGTAAATCATTTGTAACTGTGGATTCCTAACTCATCTCAGACTCAAAACAACCTTTCTCAACATCAAGTGTACTTGCTCATTAAATCATATCAAATATCATAACTTCAAGAAAACATCCAAGAACTCATTTTTGACTCTCAAGCTCAAATATAAATATATTCAATAATCAACATCTCATAGAAAAGCTTAAATCATGACACTTATCTTAAATCACTTAGAAATCATAAATTCATTGTAGCAATATACAACTCATGGCATAAGTTATCAATTTAAGAAATAAATTGATGAAATAGTCATGTATAACAACCTTGAACAACTCAAATCTCATAAATCATTAATTAAGTAGTTTGAGTGTAAACCCACTTTGCAAAATAATGAAATTCAATAGTAGAAATTTAATTTTTGGGCACAAGAACGAAAGGAGTGTTCTTGTTCAAACCCCACATACCTTGGATTAGGAATTTAAGATGAACAATCTTGATTGAAACTCTTTCTCGCCCTTTTGAGCTAGGGATCTTGAAGCCTTTGACTTGGGTATCTTGAATCTTGAATGAATTTGTGATGTCTATGGAAGATTCTTGAATTTCTTGGAAGAAAAGTGAATTTTAGGTGAGAGAGAAACCCTAGTTTCTTGAAGTTTCTTGGAAGATAAATGAAGAGAAATGAATTTCTCTTCTCTTTTTTTGGAAATATATTGAGAGTCAAAATGGGCAGAGAGGACCAAAATGCCCTTTTAAAAATGACTTAAATTTTTAGACTGAGATATGTGACGGTGCTGGTCAACGGTCCATCGCTAGTCCGACGGTCCGTAAGAACCCTCCATTGCATTAGTCCAGAGAAGGGTCTCACTGTCTCGATTTGATGGTGCTGGGTAATGGTCCGTTGATAGTTAGACGGTCAATCGGACCCAACCGTTGGACCATTCAAGTGAATTGGGTTTCTACTTTATTTCAACGGCACCAAACGATGGTACATCACTAGCGCGATGGTCCATTAGACCTTACCATCGCACCTTGGTGATTCAGAATGCTTCTTATTTTTTTGTAATTCAACAATAACTTCTTACTCCAACCTTGTATTTTGATGAAATTGGTATCGATCGAAATCTTATTCAATTCTCCACATGACAAATATTCGAAATTAGAGAAATACATCATGGTTTAAACATCATTCACTTTTGAAGTCATTCTAATATAATCAAAAGATGGATTTAGGCTTAAAAAATAATTAGGGTATTACAAATACCCTGTATTTACCTCTCTTAATTTAAGTCTTTGTACATGAGTAATCAGTATTTTTAGTTTAGAGCATGCAATGGCATAGGAAATTCAATTAGCTTTCCAACGATATAAAATTCGCCAAAATTCGATACATGGGTGAAGAGTTAGAGCCATTTTTAAGACAATGTACCACCAGGAACCTCCGTGCATTGCAGAGCCACGCCAAATGGAAATTATGAGTTTCCAGTGCTCCATCATGATATTGATGCATCGGGCCATAGGCTTAGTTCACACTTGTGCTGTTACATTGTTCCAATAAGATTATACCGCATCACGCTGAGTCTAAAATTTAGAATGAAAAGGGGTACCGCAATTCCACCACGTCGCGCCAGGCCCTCAGGTCCTAATTGTCATTATCTAGTGACACTGCGTGATCGATTCACATTGCTCTAGGGTCCAAAATTGGGTTTTTCGGTGAAGAATATTTATTTATTCCTTAAGGTAGTTTGGTATTTTTCCACTGCCCTTATCAGTCTAAACATGAAATTAAACCCCTAATAACCTATTGCCTCATTATTTCCTCACTTTCTCTCAAGAATAAAACATTCTCTCTCAAAGTGGCAAAAACCTTAGTTCAAGAAAATCAAGAACAAGCATAAGAGTTCCTCCAAGAACAATCAAGAAAGAATTTTCTCAGGTATGTTTGGTGTTCATCTATGGGTTTGTTTCACCCATAGAGTCCAAGAATCCCTTTATAAATAAACAAGATCTCAGACTAATGAATCCCATGTTTGAATTCAATTGAATTCAAGTTCATGATTTTAGTTAGATTTTGAATCCATGATTTTAGTGCAAGTTCATAAAATTGAATACCATGTGTGATAAATATTTGATTATCTTGATAAACCCTTAAATTTACAAAGTGATTAATGTGTCTATGATGTTCATTCAGTTTAATCCATGATTATTACAAGATTCATGAAATTAGATTAGTATTTTTGGGAAATTGTATGAATTGCATACTAGTCCCATGAAATTTTAAGTTTTGGCATTGTAGTTGCCATGTTTATTTGTTATCCATCACTATGTGCATCAAATTGTGCTCCCCAAGTGACTGATAGAATTTCCATATGAATAAAGTGATCAAATCATGATATGCTAGTATATGTACAAGCTTGTGCCCTACAAGTGTTTGATAAAATGCATATATGAATGAAATAGTGACATTAAACCAGGACAACATGTATTCCCCATTAATTTACAACTAAATGCATTACAAGTGTTTGATGAAATGTCTCTATGAATGAATTATGAACAAGTGAACATTGTTATGTTATTCAAGATTTTGCTAAGCTCTACTTTTCATGCTATCAAGTCTTGGGGTATTTAATACCTAACAATTTAGTTGTTTGCCTAGAGCCAGTGTCATTTATAGAATGTATCAGTCATGTCACAACCAGTAGTACTCTTAGTCAATTATAGAACTCATGAAAAAACTCAGTAAACTCAATATTAGTAAAGTCTAGTTTTGTATAATCAGTTCAATGTCTTTCAGTTGGGAGTATGATTCAGTACCGAGCGATCCAATAGATATGGGCATTCAAATTAGTGTACGGTTTGATCCTTAGTAGCAATCACTGAGTTATAGAACTATGTAGCTATTATAGGTTGAGATGACTTCCTTCTAGATAAGTGTTGACCCATCTCTCATGAGTTTTCTTGTTAGTGAGGGTTCACAAAATATTTTCCCATTAGTTAGGGTTAAGTCACAGCCAGTGTTAGTACCCGTGGCGTGGTATTAGTACCCTTCAAACTAGGGTTATAAGTTTCACCCTAATAAGTTCAGAGAGGGGCATTTTGATTAGATGATTACCTCCCACAATTTCAGTTTTAGTCTCAGTTTAAAATTTAGTAATTAGTAACTTCAGATATAAGTGAATCAGTTATTACAACTTAGTACCCAGCTTCTAGAAAAGCTTAGATACTATATATATCTATGTATGTCCACATTATTATATTCTGAGTGTTTTCAGTGGTATCAGTTATCCACGTACTCTTACATTCTGTTAATCTATATCATTCAGTCAGTTATTATTCATGCATATGAACCCTTGCATTCAGCCTTACCTCATCTAGAATTCTAGTACATTCCACATACAGACTGTATACTCTTTCTTATTGTCGTGATGTCTTATATCATAGGTTTAGACCCTCGGGTACCTGACCGCGCTCACTCTTTCTTTGTGCTGTAAGCAGTCGCAGATTTAGTAGTGAGTCCTCAACTATAAAAGCCATACTTTTATTTGAGTATTTCAGTAGTTTTAGTATTTCAGTTATCATAGTTTATTGGGGTCTTCTACCATCAACTAAACTTTCAGGCTGTTCAAATTAGAGGCTTTCAGACTAGATTTTTAAAATAGTATTCAGTTTTACATATTATATTTTAGATGTTATATTTTATCATTATTTTAGACTTTGAACCATATGGCATTTTAGCCTAATTCCAAATTTATTTCAGTGTTTTCATATAGTACTCACAGGAGCTATCTTTAATGGGTTAACTTATGGTCCTTCGGGATTGTAAGTACCATGTAGCTACTAGGGGTAGTCTCGGGTCGTTACAAACTTGGTATCAAAGCATAAGGTTTAACAGAATCCTTGAGAGTCTGAAAGCTGCATTAAGTAGAGTCTTTTGCATGGTTGTGTAGCATTCAAAACTTATGGACAGAAGGCTATGAGATGTTTTAGGAATAGTTTCACTTCATTCAGTATTCATGCCGTGCGAGTGAGCTTGCGGTCAAGTTAAACTCTCAGTCTAATTCGTTTCTTCCATTCAATTATAGAATATGCCTACCAAAAAGACTAATAAAAAGGGAATCAAAAATTAGTTAGCACATCAGCCTGTTCAGGTAGATCCCCTGGACCAGCATGTCACCTATCCAAAATTTAGAGCTGCATTCACTACTTTAGCCAATTCTGTAATAGCTCAGAATGAACAGCCGGCTAATGTTCAGGCCAACCCAACGGCCAATACTGTTGCATCCAGGATTTGGGACTTCACCTGAATGAATCCTCCTTTATTCTCATAATTTAAGTCAGAAGAGGATCCATAGGAGTTCCTCGATCAGGTTCAAAAAGTCATAGATATTATGGGAGTATCTTTCAGTTAAAGTGCTGAGTTAGCTACCTATCATCCACAAGATGCAACTCATACATAGTTTAAGCAGTAGAAGGTAGACGGTCTATAGATGTAGAGCCCATAGAGTGATATAAGTTCTCTACTACATTTCCAGATAGATTCTTTCCCTTAGAGCTGAGAAAAGCCATGGTGTTAGAGTTCATAAATCTCAGGCAAAGCAGTATGAGTGTCAAAGAGTATTCCCTCAAGTTTACTCAGTTAGACAGGTATACTCCATATGTAGTAGCAGATAGTAGGTTCAGAATGAGAAAGTTTGTATTTGGGGTTTCTCATAGTGTTGTTAAGAAGTGCAAGACTTCAATGTTAATTAAGGAGATGGACATATCTAGTATTACAATGCATGCTTAATAGATTGTGGAGAAGTATATTAAGAAGAAGGAGAGAGAGAACAAGAGAGCTAGAATATGTAGTTTCAATGTCAATTATCCCAAGTCAGAAAAAGGTAACCGTTCCCAATTTTATCCAAAGTCTTCAGTTCCAACTCCATCTTAATCTATTGCACTAGTACTAAAGTTCAGGAATGATCATTGGGATAGGGCGCTAGGATCCAAAACCTAGTGTAGTGTGAGCAGTAGTCGTATCAAACCAATTTGCAAAATATATGGCAGAAATCACCTTGGTGTGTGTAAAGCCAACAATGATGTGTTTTTTGGATGTGGCGAGTTAGGTCATAGAGTCCGAGAATATCCTAAGTCTAGTTAGTGAAGTCATCACAGTCATCTTCCAGTTCTATTCGATCGCCCAACTCTATAGGGCGCCACTTCAAGTACTACTGGTGGTCAACGTCAGAACATATTTTATGCACTCCAGTCTTGCAATGATCATGGAAGTTCTTCAGATATAGTTATAGGTATGTTATGGGTATTTCATCTTTATGTTTATGCCTTGTTAGATCCCGAGGCTTTACTTTCTTGGTAATCCCTATATAGCCTTCAACTTTGGTTTAAGACCCAAAATACTGGTAGAGCACTCCTCAATATCTACCCTATACTTTAGAGTAAAGTGGTGATAGTCTAGTTTAGAGTTGTTAATTAAGTGGTTCATATCTTTAGACTTTTGGCTTTAAGCTAAGGGGGAGATGTTAGAACAAGTAACCAAGTAAGGCATTAAGATTTTAGTAGTAATATCAGTAATGTCAGTACTCATGCCTTATATGTCAGCTCTATGATCCTAGCTCATATTCGAGCATGTTATTAAAAATTAGGTACGCTTACAGTTCCTAGTATAAGGAGTTTTAGTTCACTCAGTATAACAAATCATGTTCCATGAATACAGAAACTCCAACTTGGGTCATCCAGCTTATGACTCAGGTACTGATACCTCACAGTATGCTCAGTTCCCATGACTCATGCTACGTTCCTAATGATCAGTTAAATTTAGACTATGTGATGTATCCATTCAATTTAGACCTCTTGGTAAATCTGTGATGTAAATATTATATTCTACAGACCTGAGTAGGTAGAGTTATCAGTACCCATATTATATTATTTTTGGCCATGTTGTAGTTTCTTTTTCAGATGTTATTCAAAACATGACAAGATTCCTTACCCTTTAAGGTCATTAGAACCTTATAGGAAGAGTGTCAAGAAATTCCCCAATTGAAGATAAGTTTTTAGGATGAGTTAGTATGCGAAATCCAGGAATTCAGTTTAGCAGTCAGATAGACAAGTTCATATGTTTCCTCATCTTTCCATCTAGTTGTACTATCTTAAGTCTTATGAATATAAACACCCCAAAATTGCATCACCAGGTAGTTACGAGTTTTGCTCAATTCATGTGTCATGTCTCAGTTTCAGATCAAAAATATTCAGTCCCGATTCATTTCGTAGGTGCACTATAACCCCTAAGCTTTCATGTACTAAACCTTTCAGTTTCTCTTCACGTAGTGGATCCAGTTTGGAGTAACAGGTACTTATAAGTTGACCTTTCTTTCCAATCTCAGTCGTATGAACATTCCCAAGGCATGGCATATATATATATATACATATATATATATATATATTAAAGGATAAACTTAGTGTATCAGTAGTTTCAGTAATGTAGTCACACTTCATTCATGTATGGTCAATATTTAAAATCAGTCTATAAGAATTTCTCATCTTAGTATGTCTCATTCGAGGATGAATGTTCCCAAGAGGGAGTATTGTAATAGCCTGTATTTTCCTGTCTTAATTTAAGTCGTAGTACATGAGTAATCCCATATAAAATTTTTGAAATACTTAGTATTTTTTTAGTTTATAGCATGTAATTGCGTAGAAAATTTAATTAGTTTTCAAATGATATAAAATTTTCCCAAATCCAATACCAGGGTGAAGAGTTAGAGTCATTTTTGTAAGACAGTGTACCACCTGGAACATCAGCACGTCGCGGAGCCAAGCCTAATGGAAATTGTCACTTTCCAGTGCTCCATAGATATATTGGCAAATCCTGCCATAGGATCAGTTAACAATTATCCTTTTCCAGTGTTCCAATGCGATTCTACCATATGGTGCTGAGTCAAAAATTCAGAATTAAAAAGGCTACCACGAGTCCACCATGTCGCGCCTAGCCCCCAATTCCCAATTGTCATTTTCTAGTGACACAGCATGATAGTTCCGTATCGCGCTATGTCTCAAAATTGGTTTTTTCAGTGACAAATTTTCCTTTATTCCTAAGGGTATTTTTGTATTTTTTAGTTCCATTATCAGTCTAAACACAAACTTAAACCCCTAAATAACCTATTGCCTCATTGTTTCCAAAATTTCTCTCAAGAATAAAACATTCTCTCTTAAAGAGGAAAAAACTCTGGTTCAAGAAAATCAATGACAAGCATAAGAGTTACTCCAAGAACCTTCAATAAAGAATCTTCTAAGGTATGTTAGGTGTTCATCTATGGTTCCTTTAACACATAGAGTCCAAGAATCCCTTTATAAACATAAAAGATCTTAGATTAATGAATAGCATGTTTGAATTAGATTGAATTCATATTCATGATATTAGTTGGATTTTAAATCCATGATTTTAGTGCAAGTTCATGAAATTCAATAGCACGTGTGACGAATGTGTGATTATCTTTATAAACCCTTGAATTTACAAAGTGATTAATGTGTCTACGAAGTTCCTTAGGTTTAATCAATGATTATTATAAGTTTCATGAAATTAGATTAGTATTTTTGGAGAATTATATGAATTGCATGCTAAACCCATGAAATTGTAAGTTTGGGCATTGTAGTTTCCATGTTTATATGTTATCCATGACTATGTGCATTAAGTTGTGCTCAACAAGTGACTGATAAACTGTCCATGTGAATAAAGTGATGAAATCATGACATGTTAGTATATGAACAAGCTTATGCCTTACAAGTATTTGATAAAATGCCTATGTGAATGAAATACTGACATTAAACGATGGCAGCAAGTAATCCCCATTAATCTAAAAGTTAATGCATTGCAAGTGTTTGACAAAATATGTCTATGAATGAGTTATGAACAAGTGAACATTGTTATGTTATTTAAGATTTTACTAAGCTTTACTTTTCATGCTATCGATTCCTATTGGTATTTAATATCCGACAATTTAGTTATTTACCTAAAGCCAGTGTCAATTACAGAATAGTATCAATCATGTCACGACCCGTATTACTCTCAGTCAGTTACAGAACTTAGGAAAAAACTCAATAAACTCAGTATCAGTCCAGTTTATTTTAGTATAATCAGTCCATTGTCTTTTAGTTGGAAGTAGGATTCCGCACCGAGCGAACCCAGTGATGGGGACATTCCAGATAGTGTAGGGTTTGATCCTTAGTAGCAATCCTTGAGTTACAGAACTACGTAACTAGCATAGGTTGAGATGACTCCCTGCTAAATAAGGGTTGGCACATCTGTTATGAGTTTTCTTATTAGTGAGAGTTGACAAAATATATTTCTGTTAGTTAGGGTTAACTCACAGCCAGTGTTAGTACCCATGGAATGGAATTAGCACCCTTCCAATTGGGGCTACAGGTTGGACCCCAATCAATTCAAAGAGGGGTATGTCGGTTAGATGATTACCTCCAACATTTTTAGTTTCAGTCTCAGTTTAGAATTCTATTTTTTTAACTTCATATATAAGTGACTCAGTTATCCGAACTCAGTATTCAGCTTCAGAAAAGCTCAGATACTGTATATATCTATGTATGTCCGTAGTATTATATAGTTATTATTTTCAGTTTTATCAGTTATTGATGTACACTTACATTCAGTTACTCTATATCATTCAGCAAGTTATTGTTCTTGTATATGAACCTTTGCATTCAACCTTACCTCATCTATCATTCTAATACATTCCACGTACTGACTGCATACTCTTTCTTTGCACTATAATACCTTATATTCTGATGCTCAGGTTCCTGACTGCCCTTAGATAGATCCTGTCAGCAGACACAGATTTAGTAGTGAGTCCTCATCTTTCAAGGACATATTTTTATTTCACTATTTCAGTAGTTTAAGTATTTCAGTTATTTGAGTTAGTTGGGGCTTGTCCCATCAACTTTACTTTCACATAGTTCAGATTAGAGGCTTTAAGAATAGATTTTTCAGATAGTATTCAGCTTTACGGATTGTTATTTCAGATGTTATATTTTATCAGTATTTTAGATTTTGAACCTTATGGCATTTTATCCTAATTCGGCATTTATTTTAGTGTTATTATCTAGTGCTTAAAACAGATATCTATCATGGTTTAGCTTGTGGTCCTTCGAGATCGTATGCACCGTGTCATGACTAGGGAGCAGTCTCGGGTCATTAAAGTAGGGTCAAAATCTCATACATTAAATTTTCTATTTTAAAGTTTGATCCAACTTTTTCTTATTACATGTTTTTAGGGTAAGTATATTCTCGTAAGTCCAAAGGTTATTGTTTAATTTTTATTTATTTTAGAAAGCTGAAAATCACAAAATAGCCATGTTTTTTTCTTTGTTTTGAATTGTTTAATTTCATTCAAATTCACAAGAACAATTTAGGAAAATATAACAAATAATATTGTCAGACCCTGGAAAATCCTAAGCTTAATTCACTCCTTTAGGCTTTTCAAGGGGTCCCACACTTAAAATATTTTTGCTAAGTACTAATACTTAGTGTCATTTTAAACTACGAAGGTTGGCAATCTCATTTTTCGACCTTTAAGTCCATTAAATATTGATTTTTAGGCTGATTCAAGATCAGGAACGTCTGTAGGTTTTCTGGACATGTTTCGGATTTTTCGATCTTTATTTAAAGCTCCGTTGGAATCCCAAAATAGTGGATCAATGCGATCTTGGTGCATCGCATTGACTATCACATTGATTAATATTTTTTCTAGCAATCAGCATCCAATTTTAGTGAATCAACACGAATATGGCTCAACGCGTTAGCTATCATAACGATGCCATTGATGCACTGCATCAACCTGCTCATCAATAACCTAGTTTTCAGTCCTTAAAAGAATGCATTCTTGTGGGTATTTAGGTCTTCTTCCATCAACCCTTAGCCTCCAAAATATGAAATTAAACTCCCTATAGAGCAAATACACTCATTCATTCTCCAATTATCTCAACAACAAAACCCTAGGTTCTTAAATTTCAAATCAAGAACTCAAGATTCAGCCATAAACTTTGAGAAATTCTTCAACACTTGTATGTGAGGTGTTAATCGGAGGGTTCTTTCAACCCTTGAAGTCCAACAATCTCTTTTGAAATTCAAGGAATTGATTTTATGATTTCCATGGTTGGAATTAAAGTGTATCCAAGATTACTATTTGGATTACGTTCCTAATTCATGATTTTATATATATATATATATATATATATATATATCATGTGAAATTGATCATTATTTGTGTAGATTTATGTGAATCAATGATAAACCCTTTACTTGTGAAATTAGAGATGAATATTATGATGCTCATTTGTTGTTCAATACTTTGTGCATATGCTATGCTCACTAAGTGCTTGATAAATTGTCCATGTGAACAATGATGAGATTGAAATCAAGTCAAGTTAGCTTATGTGTAGGTTATATCATGCAAGTGTTTGTCAAAATGTCCTAATGAATGAATGATGATCAAGTTCATAGTTTACATGTTTCATCTTATGCCATGTATCTTAATTTATGTTATCGAATCTTGAGAATACTTGTACCCGACAATTTAGCTTATTACCTAGAGCCATGGTCATTCTTAGAATAGTATCAGTCATGACACGATCAGTAGTACTCCAATTAAAAAACTCAGGAAAACTTATTAGAATGCATATTAGTCCAGTCTAATTCAGTATCTAGTTCAGACCTTAGTAAAGTTTATCATCTAATAGAATTAAGTAGTATTTCTTCAGTCAACAAAACTCAATGAACTCAGTTCAGTTCAGCATAATAGTAATGTCTATAATAGCTCAGTCCTGCCTAGTACAGACTAGAAATCAGTTCATGGTCTATTCAGTTGGGAGTAAGATTCAGCACCGAGTAAAGCCAAGGATGGAGACTTACCTGCCAGCAGAGGGCGTGATACTTAAAAGCAATCCTTGTGTTCCAGAAGTACGTAGCCAGTGTAGGTTGAGATATCTTCCTTCCAGATATTATGAGGGTTGATACTTCTCATCCGAGTTATCCTACCAGTGAGGGTTGATAAAAAAGCTTTATGTCAGAGAGGGTTAACTCACAACTTATCTTTACTCATGGCGTGATATTAACACCCTTCTAGATAGAGTTACAGATTCAACCTCAATTAGATCAGAGAGAGGCATGTCAGTTAGATGATTACCTCCTACAGTCTCAGCTCTAGTCTCAATCTCAGTAAAGAACTCAGATTAGTTCTACAGATTCAGGACTATCAGACATGGTCACTCAACTCAGTGTAAACCTCAATATAGTTCCATAGTACTCAAAAATCTTAGATATAGCCATTCAGATAATCAGTAATATAGTATTCATAAACCTAGATATCGATTATCAATATTCTAACTCAGTACTCAGTATTACCATGATCTCACTTATAGTCTATATGTTCATGCATGTACTCTTACTCAGTCAAACTCATGTTATTCAGTTAGTATTGTTCATGTATATGAACCCATATATTGTAGCCTACCTCACTGAGCTTACCAGTAAAGTCAAACTACTAACACATGCATTCTTTTATGATATGATGTCTTCTATCATAGGTTCCGTTGCAAGAGCTCCCGAGCATCCTTGTCAGATCTGACTTTCAGTAGTGGTAAGTCCTTATAGTTCAGGGACATGATTATTATTTATAGTATTTTAGTTCAAGTATCAGAAGTCAGAGTTAGTTGGGGGCTTGTCCCATCAACTCCACAGTTCAGATAGTTTTAAAAGATTTTCAGACTAGAGTATTTTCAGACAGTTGTTCAGTTTTTCAGTACTTATATTCATCTTTGGTATTTTGATACCGCATTTAGATTTATTTACAAATTTCAACTTATGGCATATGTTTCCACCTCTTTCCACATAATTATAGTATTTATTACTCAGTTATTATAGCCGGTACCCATCGTGGGTTACCTTGTGGTCTTTCGGGATTATGCACGTCGTGTAGAATTCGAGGAACAAAATTTGGGTGTTACTAACTTCTTATCAGAGCTTAAGGTTTAACAAAGTCCTAGGAAGTCTGAAAGTTGCATTTGGTAGAGTCTTTTGCATGGGTCTGTTGTGCGCCACACTTATGGACGGGAGGCTACGAGATGTTTTAAGAATAGTCTCCCTTCTTACAGTATTCATATCATGTGAGTGAGAATGAGCTCCAATTGCATTCTCTTTCTAATCATACTTTGTCTTCTATTTATAGAATATTACTCTAAGAAGGACTTAAGAAAGAGGAATATGAGATCAGTAAGCCCTTCAGCCCATCCATCCAGATCTTTCGAGCAAGAATATCCCCCATGCGGAGTTTAGAGTATCCTTTACCACCCTAGCTTATTATGTGGCTTCCTAGAATAAAAGAACAACAGTTGTTTCGACCAATCTAGTGGCCAATACTACTACTGCCAATATTTGAGACATCACTCGAATGAACCCTCCATCATTTATCAAGTCTAAGTCAGATGAGGAACCTAAGGAATTTCTTTATCAGGTGCAGAAAGTCACAAATATCATGGGAGTGAATTTCAGTGAGAATGCCGAGTTAGCTGCCTATCAGCTACAAGATGTATCCCATATATGGTTTAAGCAGTAAAAGGTAGATAGGGGTGCAAATGCAGAGCCCATAAAGTGGGAAGAGTTTGATATAGCCTTGCTAGATAAATTCCTTTTGTTAGAGCTAAAAGAAGCCTAGGTGTTAGATTTGATCAATCTCAGGAAGGGAAGTTTGAGTGTGAAAAAGTATTCCCTTAAGTTCACTTAGTTACCCAAGTATGCTCCCTATGTTGTAGCAGACAATAGATCCAGAATAAGAAAAATTGTGTCTGGCATATTGGGTAGAGAGGTTAAGGAACTAAGGACTGCAATGTTAATTAGGGAGATGGACATATATAGGCTTATGGTCCATGCTCAACAGATTGTGGAACAAAAACTTAAGAAGAAGAAGAGAGAAAATAAGAAAGCCAAAACGAGTAGCTTTAGTTTTGCCCAACCAAAGTTAGAGGGTGGTAACTGTTCTAAGTTTAGTCAAAATTTTTCATCCCCAGTTCCACCTTAAGCTAGTACTCTAGTACTAGAGTTAAGGAATAACAGTCATGATGAGGCGTCGGGCTCTAAAACCTAGAGTAGTACGAGCGGTATTCGTACTAATCCACTTTGTGAAGAATGTGGTAAGAATCATAAGGTTAATTTTTATAGAGGTAGCATTGATGAGTGTTTTGGATTTGTCGAGTCAGATCACATAGTCCGAGACTATCCTAAGGCTATTCTACGAAGTCTGCATAGTTGTCCTTCAGCTTACTCCGGTCGCCCAAATTAGTAGGGTGCTACTTCCGTTACTTCCAATAGGCAGTGCCCAGATAAGATTTATGCACTTTATTCTATATAAGATCGGGAAAGTTGTCCTGATGCGGTCACTAGTATGTTATAGACCTCCTATTTACATATTTATTTCTTATCAGATCTAGGAGCTACTCCATCTTATGTAACTCCTTATATAGTAGTTAACTTTAAGGTCAGAACAACTATTAACAAAACCATTCTCAGCCTTCACCACAGTGGGTCAGTCTATCATAGCTCGGCAAGTATACAGAAACTGTCCAATTATGATATCTTAGGATGTCAATCTTCCAAATTTCAGTAGTAATATTAGCATGTGTAGAAAAGTAATGGGTGGGAATGATGCCCAACCCATCTTTACCTCAGTTCAAAGCTTGCACTTCAGTCATCACGATACTTATGCATGTTTTACGTCTCAGCTCCATAAACATAACTTATATTCATATACTTTTAATAGAGTCGTGTGCGTTCCTAGTTTTTAGTATAACGAGCTCCAGTTCACTCAGCAATACAAATTATATTTCATGAAATCATGAGCTCCAAACTCAGGTCATACAGCTCATGACTTTTGCACTCATGCCTTATAGTATGTTTAGTCCTAGTTAATGTATCAATCATAGTCTCAGTTAGAATCTTAGTTATAGTGTCAGTCTCAGTTAAGTATTCAGATTAGTAACTCAGTTCAGTTTCAGGTTTGCTTGACCATAGCATATAGTTATCAGTTATTCAGTTATCAGTATTTTTGTTTTTAGTTTATAGAATATTTTACAACTATGCTATATGCTTGGTCTTGCATTCTCAGATAATAGAGTTTTCATGAATTCATACTCAGTTATCTTATATTACTCAGTCTGTCCCTTCAACATATACATAATACCCTACAGTTTCAGTCCAGTATTTAAAACTATGTACAGTTCAGTCTTACCTGCCCCGTATTTAGCTATCAGTAATTCAATTAATCAGATAAGTTAGTATGCTTATGCATTCATGCACAACACCCATGCGAATATTTTTTAGTAATCCCAGGTGAAGTGTCGTACTAAGTTGGAGAGTATAGTTCAGAATAAGTTTTTAGTATGAGTTAGTTCGTAAAGCCAGTAATTCAGTATTAGTGGTAAGACAGCTAACTTCGTGTGGTGTGGTTACCGCTTTTCTACCTAGACGCTCTATATGAATGTGTTGTGAATTAAATTATGCCATGATTGACCAATCAAGTAGTGTGTGTTCATCTCATTTAATGTAACGTGTCTCAGTTTTATTTCCCAGATATTAAGTCATGATTCAGTCCGTAGATGCCTTGTGCATCGCCCAATTTTCCTCAGTATCTCATCCAAGTCAAATTATTCTACGTACATAATGTCCCAAGGGGGAGATTCACTATAACATCGATCTTTAATGTCCTAAACCTCCCAGTTCTCTTCATGTAACGAATCTAGTTTGGAGTAGTGGATACTCGTAAGTTGATCTTCAAGTTCCAATCTCAGCTGTAAGCCACGTATTCAAGGGGTTCAGTTCAGTTCATGATATTCAGTTAATGTATCACATTCCAATCTCAGTCACGTTCTCATGTTCTCATGTTCCCGTTTATGTGTACTCTGAAAACGATCTTGAGTCCCTCAGTATTTTTCAGTTTAAGTAATAGTTTTTCCAAGAACCTACTCAGTTTCATGTTCAAATTTCAGTTACAAATGTGGTATCAGTTCCATTGCAAGTTCAGTTATACGGTCATGAGCAAGTTCAATAATGTATCCGTGCATCAAATATTCATATTCAGTATATAGATTCAGTTTATCAGTAATCCCAGTTATGCATTCATGAATTATGTCCAGCTATATCCATGCATCAGATATGCATGTTCAGTATGATAATTCATAATATCAGTAATATTAGTCATATACTCATGGTCCAGATGTTCATGCCCAATAAGTAAGTTAGTCTCTTAGTATTCTCAGTCTTAGTAGTCTCATTCGAGGACTAATTTCCCAAGGAGGAGATAATGTATGATCCCGCATAATCCTATGGTTAATTCAATCCTTTAGTCCTGTCAAAAGGGTCCCAAACTTAGAATATTTTAGCTAAGTACTCAGACTTAGTATCATTTTAGCCTACGAAGGTTGGAAATCTCATTTCACAAACTCTACGTCCACTAAATGTTGATGTTTAGGTTTATTAATGATCAGAAATGTCCATAGGTATTTTTCATGCATATGAACCCATGTATTTTATCCTACCTCACTGAGCATACCAGTACATTGAAAGTACTAACGCATGCTTTCTTTTTCTCTATAATGTCTTATATCATAGGTTCCGACGCATGGACTCCCGAGCATCCTTAGCAGATCCGACTTTCATCAGTCAAAGTAGTGGTGAGTCCTCATAGTTCAATGACATGCTTATTACTTATAGTATTTCAATTCCAATAGTCGGAGTTAGTTGGGGGCTTGTCCCATCAACTCCATAGTTCAGACAGTTTTAGAGGCTTTTCATACTAGAGTATTTTGAGAAAGTTGTTCAGTGTTTCAGTAACTATATTTAGTCTTGGTATTTTGATACCGCATTTAGATTTATTTCAAGATTTGAACCTTGTGGCATATGTTTTTGCCTATTTTCCAATAATTACAGTATTTATTACTCAGTTATTGTAGCAGGTACCAGTCATGGGTTAGCTTGTGGTCCTTCGGGATCATGAGCCCCATGTAGCGTCCCGAGTACAAACTTGGAGCGTTATAAATATCCTTTATACCCTATACCTAGTCAGATATATAAAAAGAAAACTAGGGATTTTAGACTTAATATGATGAAATAATGTAGAGGGAGTCGCTGCTCACATTTTGCAGGTGAGCACGAAAAATTTATAAATTGCTGCTGCAACTGTCAGATGAATTAGCCATTTTGCTGCAATTTTTTTCCTCTCGTAGAAAATTTACAAGGACATTAGCTGCACATTCAATTTGAGGACCTCTTTGCTTTATATTTAGAGGTACTCTTCTACAAACAAGGCCCATTTTAAAACTTTTGTGTTAATTGGTTGGATTTATGAAATATGGGTTTTTCTATCAATTAATTATTTATGTGTAATCTTGATTGTTTAATTTGTAGACAAGTGGTGCAAGATCATTTATCTAAAAAGTATCAATTATCACGATCAAGTAGGAGACTAAATAAAAAACTAGGGAACTTAAACTTAAGGGTACAAAAGAATAAAGTGGAAGTTGCTGCTAACAATTTTTTAGGCGAGCACAAAACAAAGATACACATAGCAGCCGAAAGTCTAAGATGGATTAGCAATTTCGCTATACTTTTTTTCCTCTCCTAGAAGCTTGACATGGTTATTAGTTGCAGCTCTGGTTGAAGAACCTCTTTTCTTGATGTTACAAGGTATTTCTTTATAGTAAAGATCCATCTCCAAATTTCATGATAATTGATTGTATTCATGAAATATAAGTTTTTCTAGCAATTATTTTGTTTTTGTTTGATCTTGAAAGTTTAATTCTATTATTGCATTTTTGTTTAATTTACAAGTTGAATTGATTGTAAATTTAAATATTGTTTCATTGTTTACTTTATAATTCTGATATCACAAAATAAAACATTTCACTATAATGAATTGGCGATTTTGTTCTCAGTTGAATTCACAACATAAATATTTATGGATGTTGGTGTTTCAAATTTCATATAAACTATGCATGTAGTAGTAATTAGTAAAATTGTCATTTATAAACATTAGATTTATTAGAATTGATAAAGGTTATGTATTATTTTGTATGCAGAATTGAATATTTATTATGAATTATAGATGAAAATTATTCTTATACATTAAATGTTTTATATCACTATAAGATCGCTGTCAATAAAATTAAATACAAATTGTCTCCCCAATGATTAGAATCCTTCAGGAAGATACGTCTTGGTTATCTTATTGATCTTTCTAATGTATATACATAATTACGATTTATTTAATGTTAATAAAACGAAAGTTTAATGTTATTCTACAGGATGTCAATTAAGGATGTGGTAGAGTTGCAGAAGCATATAAAATAATTTGAGAAATCTAACTGTGGAGATTGCTATGAATAAATTACATAATTTTGAGGTATTTTTATATTTATTTCTGCTTTCAAAAATGTATAAAAGGAGGTGAAAATATAAATTAAAATTAAGGAATAACACTGGAATATTAGGTGTTTCCAAAGAAAGAAATACCTATATATTGTTTGTACTGTAATGCCTATAATTGTTTTCAATAGAACTGCTGATGATGATGTTGAACAATCGGTTACATTTTAATTGTTACATGATGACGGTCAGTGGACTAGAACCACAAGCATTAAATGTAGTGTAACCATTGTTAGGTGTAATACCTACCCTATTTAAACGCTGCCTCATAATGGTCTTAACATTGAGAAGGGCAAGAATTATTTCAAAGAAAATAGGGTTCACACAGTAGACTTTATTTTACTCAACAGGATGATAATATTAACAACTAAGTATTCAAAAGTTGGTAGGGGGCTACGGGGTGGGGGTGTGCCATTAGTAGGGAAATTATCAGTAAAGACCACAACCCGAGAAGATAGGTTAATATAAGATTGATTAATGTGTCCTATAATGCTCATTCATGAATTTTCACTTTTCAATCGTTGTAGTACAAAATCAGGGGGACTTTTCAGCACTGTTGGGTTGCGAATAAAATTTCCACTTGCTACATACTTGGAAAGGTTACCTGGTACCCTCTTTTTCTCTTTGAAGATGTATTATACAATTGGACATCCCAATTCCCTGAGTAAGGACCTGCAATCGGTGATAATATTATAATTAAATGGGTATTCATTAGTTAGCATATCGACTAAATCAGTGAAGTTAGTATTGATTTCAAGGGGTGTGAGATGCGGGTGGCTTGCGAATAGGAGGCCCTTATGCAAGGCTTTACGCTCAACCATGCTAGGAATTCTAAGAGGCATATTCTCAAAGAATCCAAAGGTCCATTGGCCCTTAATAGTTTTAAAGTCCCCTCCCACACCTCCGGGACCAAGGCTATTCTTATCCATCATGTCTACTTGAACTTGGTTTTGCCTCTTTTGGGACATTCTCATTTGAGGGTAGTAGAGGTAAGTGGAAAATTGGTGGAGTTATGCTCTTTAATAAGGAGTTTGTAATTAGTAACCAAGTTAATTGCATATTTAAGGGGGACGTTCGCTCTTTTATTGTTAAAGAGATTATTGTTTCTAGTGATCCAGATTGTCTATGAGTAGTAGGGAAAAAGGTTTTCCAATGCATGAACTCATTGTAGCATTTTCCTCTAATCCTTTCCAACTAGTCAAGCCAGTTATTAACGTTGGGAAGACAGGTGGTGGATTTAAGGTACTCTTTAGCCTAGAAGCATATTACACTAGAACATGCAAAGAAAATATGATCAATGTCCTCGGGATATCTAGTATAGAAGTGGTGTAAGAGATTAACTTCAATGTTTGCTTAAATGATGGCTGGTGCAGAGCCTTCCGTGACAAAGAAGCAAAAGGAAATGTAATATTTCATTAGAAATTTTATCTTTCCAAATCCATATAAAGATGGCCTTAGTAGTGGTGGGATGGTAATTCAAATCTTTAATGATAAGGTCACATACACTACCATTACCAAACACACCATTATTGTTTAGACTCTAGTAGGGGAGGTCATCCCTTATGGAATGTCTGTAAATGTGCATGTAGTTTAGGGGAGATAACAGGTTTTTCGGCAAAGTGAAAGATAGTTGAAAGGTGTCCCAAGATTGTTCTCAATATATGTAACCAGAAGGTTGGCTTTTGTAGGGCTTATGCGGCCCTAAGTATGACTACTAATGCTTCCAAGGTGGGGAATCCATTTATCATGGAGAAACTTAACTTTTGTCCCCTTGCGGATAGTCTAGCATAGACCCTTAGAGTTAGTGTACCATCCTTCGATGATTTTACAGATTTTTTACACTACTTTGGGAGTTCTATATCCATGAGAGGTTCAATATTACTTAGTAATGAGGACAGTACTCCACAGGTTAAAGGGTCCTTTAAAAGACTCCAAGCATGACTAGTATGGCGGTGTTTCTTCTTAGTTTCACTCTTGTGCATGCGATGGCCCCCTTCTTCATCCTTTTAGTGAGAGTGTCCCAACTAATGAAGAAAAACTTTTTTAATCTTGGGTAGAGACCTAGATGACGTATCTTTGGGAAGAGAGCATGATGTATTTCATATTTTGGGAAACCATGCCTCTCAAGGAGACCTAAGCTATAGTGGCTATACTAACTATATTAAAGTAATTAGTTTCCACCCAACTAGCTTATTCTTCATTCCAACAATGATGGATTAAAAGTATCCATTAGTAGGATTTTTATGAAAGATAAAAGATTAAGGATATTTGTGAAAGGTATGGATGGGGTGGTATGTAGCTTGTAGGAGCAAATGTTACCATTGAGGTAAGAAAATAGCTCTATACTTGGCATAGCTTATCTTCTATCTAGAGCTCAAGAAAAATTTATAGAGGGCTTGGAGGATTTTACGTATGTCATCAACATTGACTCTGGAGAAGAGATTGAGGTCATCAACAAAGAAGAAGTGAAAGAGTTGAGGCCCACCAATAGTATCTAATAGGGGTACAATTATTTTTGCTATCTTCTAACTTAATTTTCCTAGAAAGTCTTTCTATGCTAATATGTAACACCCACATTTTTTGTGCTAGAAATCGAACCGTCGTTCCTATGTGTGTAAACTTTAATCCCATGACTCATATATAGATTCATGTGTCATAATCCTTATCCTAGTGTTTTAAGTGATTATGAGGTGAAAAATGTTCAAGGAAATCACTTAGAGAAAAGTTGAACTAAAAGCCTTTGAATCGTCTAAAGTTTGGTATTCGATTCTGCAAGGGTAAAGTTTCAAGGTGTATAACTTTTTATAAATATAAAATTTTTCATCTTAAGACACAACAAAGTGTAGATAATTTTATCATCTTTTCAACGATACCAATTTTGCCTAGATCTTATACCCAAGTGAAAAGTTATAACATTTTCCGCGTGAGGCCGTAAGCTTCCACGATTACACTGCTTGGCGGTGCTTATAGCGGTGGAACAAATCTCACTCAACGGTAATCCTCAAATTTGGGATTCACCAAAATAATAGGTCACTGCATTTACAATGCTCGGCGGTGCCTATAGCGGTGGCACCAATAGCGCTCAGTGGTGAGCCTCAAAATAGAGATTTCTACTGAAACTTTTAATTTTGAGGGGGAGTCTTGTCATTTCCCTACAAACCTAAGTCATGTAAACTGTGAATTTAAACGTATTTTTGGCATATCATTCCAGAATTTACTCAAATTTATCAAGAACAAAACCCTAACCTCCCTCCCAAAGATCATGAATCCATACGTTAAGTTCAAGATTTTTAAGAAATAATATCAAGATTTGGATCCCATTGTTCGAACTAGGTAGTCTAAGGTATGTGGGACTATCCTTAAACTCTATGGGAATGGGTTTTCTTGTTATCAAACTAAAATATAGACATCCATGTTTCTAAAAAAATGGTTTTGTTAACGATTGAATTATATGTATCATGGTTTCATTTTGATGAAAGTATATATTGGTTTAGATCCCCTTTATAGAGAACTTAATTTGTAATTGTATGTGTATATATATATATACATATATATTTTCAATTATCTTTTGAAGGGTTAAATTGAGAGCATGATTAATGAACTTCTTCCCTTGTTGTGTAATATATTGTTTATTTGAATTGTGCTTGATTTTGAATGCATGGACTACGTTTTGAAAGTATGTTTCTCAACATCATGATGATTGACATGTTTTATGATATAATAAGGGGACATTTTCTTGCTATAATTGAACTCTTTGCATTAAAAAGAAGAGTTGCATATGATTGAACAATTATCATGGCTACCATATGTTTTAAGTCTTGCAAAAGAGGTAATTCCATAAGTTTTATTGAGATTTCAAAGTGATGACTCTCTTATAATATTGTGAATCATTGGTGGTCATTTGCATGTTCTAAATTGGATGGGCTGTGAAATTAACCTGATATGAATGACTTCCAAGTTGGGGTATGACAATACCCGGAGATGATATGCCCTTAATGGAATAAGTATTAAATGTTTTAAAAGCATGAAACATGTTATTAAACAACTAAAATTGGGCTTAAAGAGAGCTAGTTGGTTACTCGTAGAAGGCTGGAGTTTAGACAACTCTTAGCCCCAAACCATGTTTTACCAATATAGTTTATGATGTCCTACATTAAGGATTTTATGATGGCGATGACCCTATGGCATAGTGCGATTAACAGACCCCAATCCCTCCATCAAACTCGGATTGGGGGCTTGACTGCTGCGTTAAGGGAGGAGTCTATATAGCACATGTATAAGTACATTTGTAGGGTGCACAATCTATCTTAGATGTAAAATGAAGAGTGAGTCATGATTTCCAAGACCTGTATTGAAGTCATTAAAGTACCTATGTCTTTACACTTATTTTAAGTTCATCGTCTTAAGAAACTCTCTCACCTATGTTATTTGAAAGCATAATTTTTAGATTGTTTCACACACCAGAACAAAAATATTGACCCCCCTATATTTCAGAATCTAAGGCACACTCCAGGGGTCTTGCTAAGCAGTAGATCAATTTATCTGACATGAAAATTAGTGAGCCTCCCTCATTCCAAAGGACGTTAGTTTTATGCTTTATCTTCACTTGTTTTTATTTCATGGTCTGACCGAGGGCTTGGTCCCGTTCACAGTTAGATATTGTTTTCAAAATTTTAGACATTTCTCAGACTAGTGTCCTATGTTTTTGAATGTTTTGAATTTAATTTTGTATGGTATAGTTGGATTAAGAGATTGACCATATTTCCGTCTTATTATATTTTCGTACTTCATTATAAAGATATGAATTATGTGTATAATTGCCAGTTAGAAGGGGCACTCAGACCCATAGGTTTAAGATGCCCATCGAGGCCAGGGGCTCGGTTTGGGTCGTGACATAATGATAAAGAGTTAATGAGAAATAGGGTCTCCGTATCTTATTAACCTAGAGGGTTTGAAGGTAGGGGTTTTCCTGTCATTAACCAGGAAAGAGATATTGATTCTTGAGACACATGAGATGATGATCTTGATGAGCTTATTTGGGAGATTAAAAAAGTAAAGAGATTCTCTACTTCAAGACCACTTAAGTCTATCAAAAGCTTTTTCAAGGTCTATCTTGTGAATCATAATCAGATTCTTTCCTCTTATTCTCTTAAATTGAGAGATGTATTCTAGGAAAATGCTGACATTGTCTACATCTCTCCTATTTAATAAGAAGCTGGATTGATAGGGGAAAATGGTCATGTCAAGGAAATAATTTAACCATTGCATAATGATCCTGATAACCAACTAATAAAATAAGTAACAAAGGTGAATGGTTCCAAAGTTCTGTGTATTCGTGGAATTGATGCATTTAGAAATGACGTAGGTAAGGCTGGCGTTGGTGTTATCTAGCATAGAAGCCTATAAAAAATCATGGGGCAGAAGGCTTTAGTGCTAACTCCTATGGAGTAACAATACCTCTAGATTAGTTGAGTGTGGATGCCATTAGTACTGGGGCTTTGAGTGTGCTAAAGGATTTCAAAGCAATGGGAATCTCACTATCTCTTAGAGGTGCCTCTATAGAGGATCCCATATCCTCTATTAGAATGTTACTGACACCTATGGTTTGACGAAAGAGGGTTAAAGTGTGATAAGAGCTGAAGAGCTCAAAGAACTTTGGTTGTGACTAGCAATGTTTTCTTATCAATGATTTGGTAGCTAGTCGCATCCTTAAGGGATAAGATCCTACTAGGAAGATTCTCAAGGTGAGAGTTGACCCTAATTTTGTGTGTTCATGTAAGTACCTTTTTTCCTATTCCAAAACCATAAAAGTATAAGCTTTAAGGTTTTGGTTCTAGTAAATGTGGTTTTTCACAATAGCATGGTTAATATGTATCATATGACTAATGAATTCTTTTATTTGTTTAAAAGTAATTAAGAAGTCAATTTAGTTGCATTGAACACATGATTAATTACAAAAGTCCTGTCAATGATGTTATTCAGAAGTTATAACACATCTAGGATGATTGTTGAATAATCCTAACCTTCATGAGAGAACTAGGGAGACTGATGATGTCCTCGATGTCAAGAGGTTGGTTATTACCCCCAAAAAAGAATATTGTGACAGCCGACTGTAGAGTTGTCTAATAGAGTCCCTGACTCTTTATATTAAAAAACTTTGGACCATGGCTTGACAATTGATCAATCTAAGGCCTTCAAAGATTAGGCAGATCGACTACTTGGCATTGTTAACAAGGCAACACAAATTGATGCTAAAATTAAAGATTTGAGGATTGCTGAAATTTCTAATTACGGTGCCTAAAATATACTCAATATCCATAATAACATTACAAAAACACATGAAATTTTCCCAAGATTAACTCCAATGATTACTGATCGATAGAAGTTGAAATCGATCAAGAAATATTTCGATCAAATCAACATTGAAATTTGTAGGATAAGCTACATATGCTTCACCAATAAATAAGCTTAAAAAATAAAAGATGAGCCTGTCCTTGCACCATCTAAAAACAATAAGAAAAGTCATGATAGTTCTAGATCTAAAAGAATTCTTCAAATTTGAATCATAAGTTGGGTGATTCTCGACAGAACTATTTTATCTTATCCATCATTTGTATACCCCAATGAAATTCCCCAACATTTTTAATGAAAATGTCCTGTACTAATGCAGATGCCATTATAAACATCACAAACCTACTCCTTCTTTAATAATCTTTGGAGATATTCGCTGTCTTGAACACTACATTATTCAACTCTATCTACGTCTTCAAACCTACCCTACCTCAGCTTTTCCAAAATTCCACTGAAATCTCATCTGGTCCAATTGCTCTTATGCATCCTTTAAATAGCACCCCTTACCCTCTTATTTTGGCATCGACATTGGTACTCGAGGAAATTTTCATTTAAAATGTTGGGGAATTTCATTGGTGTACAGAGATAATGGATGAGATGAAACAATTCCATTGATAATCACCCAAAGTTACATTTAAATTTGAAGATTTTATAGATTCGGAACATTGATGACCTTGCTTATTATTTGTAGGCTATGCAAGGATAGGCTCTTCTTTTATTATTTAATATGTTTATTTGGTGGAGCCTATGTAGCTTAACCTATAAAATTCAATATTGATTTGATAGAAACTGAGCTTAGTCTAATTCGACTTGTGTTGATCATTAATTATTGGAGTTAATCTTTGGAAAATTTTACGTGTTTGTTAACATGATTATGGATACTGGATATCTTTTAGGCACCATAACTAGAATTTTCTTAGAAATCCTCAAATCAATAATTTTAGAAACAAGCTGTGTTGCCTTGTTGATAATATCAAGTAGTCAATTTGAGTACTACTCTTTGATGACCTCAGATTGATCAAATGTCAAGCCCTTCTTTGGAGAATTGTTGCGTTAAGTATGGTCCAAAGTTTTCTGATGTAAAGTGTGAAGGACTTTATTGGATAGCTTCACTGTTGGTGGAAGAAAGTATACTTTTTTGGGGATAATAACCAACCTCCTTACCTCTACAATATCATCAAACTCTTCAGTTCCCTAAAGATGTTTAGAATTTTTTCAGAGCCATCTTTGGATGCGTTCTAACTTTTAAATAACATTATAGATAAGCCTTTGGTAATAAAATATGTTCTTCAGCTCAGCTATATTAAACCACTCCCGATGCCGTTAAAGAAAAAAATAATTATTCATCTAATGCTGATTCACTATACCTTTTTGCAAACCCCCATTCACCAGAAACAAGACCTTAAAGTTTATACCTTCATGTTTTGGAATCAGAAGAATGGTTCTGACATAAACACCCCAAAATTAGGCTCACCTCTCAACCAGATTCTCTTCCTATTTATTCTACCAAGGGAACACTATTTTCTTCGAATAATTCTTTGCCTTGTCTAAGCTAGGACCATTGCAAGGCCGAATTTATACTCGGTACGTATTACACCTACAACTAGCTCAACTACATGTAATGTTCGTGGTTCTGATCCATTGATTATCAGCGTCTAACAAGTCTAATGCAACGGACTCTTCAACATCATCATCAACAGTTATATAGAAAACATTTTATAGGCATTACAGTGCAACCAACATATCAAGTGAATATGGAAATTAGAGTTCAGTAACTGCCATATTTAAATATGTTGTTTGCACTGTAATTGAAACTGATTTCAAATTGATGTTGCTTTTTTTAGATTAACATTGCACCCACACTCTTTTAGATGTTTTAACGGCATTGACTGCTTCCTTCTATGCCTTGACATAGCTTTGGCTCATCTAAATAGGGAGATAAATATGGACAATTTATTGAAGTCTCAATTTTTTTAAATATAACTTCTTTCTAAGTTTAGTTAATTTTCAAAATTTGTTGTTGTGCTAAGATACTTAATAACAATTCTGTATCGGCTGAGGACTGAAGGCTATAGTTGAAGCTCCTTCATCTTCTTGCGCATATATTTTGTGCTCATTTAAGTGTTTTTACATGAAAAACTAATTATTTTTGTATTGCATACTTATCACAATTCAGAATTTTTATATGAGAGGACAGTGTTAAGAAATGATTTAAAAAGATTCTTGACCAAGACTTCAGGCTGTTAGTTAGTTGTTTTTGAGTTTCCTTTATTCTAGAAAGTTTACCTAGTGTTGCAGATTATTAGCTAGTCAGTAAATCTGTGGGTTAGTGGACCTAAAGTTTAGAATTTTCAGTTTATTGTGAGCCTATTTATAGGGATGTCTCTTTACTTTCATAGGGTCATCAGAAATAAAAGAATTCACAATGGTATTTTCTTCTCTTCTGCTCTGATTTCTATCCAGCTATTCATTTAGTTCATTTTCCTTTACAAAATATTTGGTATCAGTGCTAGTTTCCTATTGAAATTGAGTGAATCGTGAGGCTTATATCAACTGGGTATTTGAGTGGAATAAAAGAGAAAGTGTGAGAGAAAAATAAAATGGCAGTGAATAGTGAGGTTTCGTAACCACTCATGCCAATTTTTACGAGTCAAAAGTATGAGTTTTAGGGTATCAAAATAAATACTCTTTTCAAATCACAAGGAGTTTGGGATTTGGTGAAAGCACACTTTGTGGATCAAGCAGGCACTGATGAAGAGGCAGACAAATTAAAACGGATAAAAACGGATGACACCAAAACGTTGTTCCAGATTCAACAAGTAGTCCATGACATAATTTTTGCAAGAATTGCAACAGAAACTATGTCTGCGGAGGCATGAAAGATTTTGAAGAACGGATTTCAAGGTTCCGCTAAGGTGATTACGGTAAAATTTCAAACATACCATAGTGACTTTGAAACTCTTTCAATTAAAAGCAATAAATCTATTCAAAGTTATTTGTCTAGAGTTTTTTCTCTTGTTAATCAAATGAAGTCTTATGGTGAAGATATATCTGAAGAAACTGTTGTAGAAAAACTTTTAAGGAGTCTTACTCCAAAGTATGAACATATTGTTGTTGTGATTGTGGAATTTTATAACTTGTCTGATTATACTTTGATGAACAATGAAGTCTTTGCAAGCTCGTGATGATAGGCTCCTAAGGATACGTGAAGAAAATGAAGAGAAGGCATTTCAGGTGAAGGGGTAGTCCACTCATAAAAAAGATAAATTAGAAAACTTTGCAAATCCTGGACAAGGTAGAAGTGGATTTTGAGGAAGAGGTCGTAGAATAGGCCAAGGAAAAAGTGGAGATAGAGGAGGATCAGATGAAAAGAAGCATAACAGAACATTTCTATTCAACTACTGCAGAAAACTAGGTCTTAAAGAAGCTTTTTGCTGGCAAAAGCAAAGGGATAAAAATAGCCAAGCAACCTTTGCGAAGGAAAATAATGATGAAAGTAAATTGTGAAAAAAGAGACTCTTAACGATGTTTGGTTTTTGGACAATGAATGTTCCAACCATATGTATGGAACAACATCTTTGTTCAAAAAGCTCGATGAGTCCAAAAAGTTGGACATAAGGCTAGGAGAGAACAAGAAGATTCAGGTTGAAGGCAGAGGTACTGTTAGCATTATGACTATAAAAGGTAATGCTAAGATCTTAGATGATGTGATGCTTGTTCCTAGTCTATCTCATAATTTACTTAGCATTGGACAATTAATGATTAGCAGATAGTCAATTTATTTTGATGCTGGTGTTTGCACTATTAAAAATAAGAAATCTGGGAAAATCATTGCTAAAGTTCCAATGACTAACAATAAAATATTTCCTTTAGAAGATTCGATGGTCGAGAAATGTGCGATGGTAGATAGTGGTAATAATGAAACTAGACTAAGGCATCTGCGTTATAGGGATTTAAATATTAATGGGTTGAAGTTATTGAGTCAAAAGGATATTGATTTTTGATTGCAAAAAGTAGATAATCTTGATTTTTGTGAAAGTTGTGTTTACGGAAAAAAAAATTAAAAAGGTTTTTCCTGTAGACAAATCTTGAAGAGCTTCTATTTGTTTTGAGTTAGTTCACGCAGATTTGTACGGTCCTATGAGTGTTGAGTCCTAGGGGAAAGTCAATACCTTATGCTTTTTACTGATGAATATAGTTGTATGATTTGGATAAATTTCTTGAAATTGAAATCTGAAATATTTTACAATTTTTAAAAATTAAAATCTTTTGTTGAAGGGCAAAATAGATTTAGACTCACAACTCTTCGGACAGATAGAGGTGGTGAATTTATGTCAAAAGAATTCAGTTCTTTTTGTGAAGAAAATGGGATACATCGGGAGCTCACAACACATTACACACCAGAACATAATGGTTTAGCAAAACAAAAGAACCACACAACTGTTGAGATGGCCAAAAGCATGAGGGAAGATAGAAGTGTACCGAAATATTTTTGGGCTAAAACTGTTACCATTGCTGTCTATTTGCTGAGCATTTCCCCCACCAAGGAAATTTATAATAAAACACCATATGAAGCTCGGAGAGGTAAAAAAACCCAAGGGAAGCCACTTACGCGTCTTTGATTGTATAGCTTATGCATTTGTAAATTCATAAGATCGACGTAAGCTTGATGAAAAAACTGAAAAATGAATCTTTATTGGATATATTACACAATCCATGGCTTATAAGGTATATAATCCAGTGAGTGCCAAACTTACGATCAATAGAAATGTTTTGTTTAATTAATATGCAAGATGGAACTTTAATTCAGAAAATGAAAGTTCAAATATTCAATTGTAGCCTTCGAACAATATTGTTGATCAAGAGTATGTAGCAGATCCTTGTGTGGCAGGTTCATAGACTACCTCATCAGTTGCACCAAAAACTTCTCCAATATTGGAAGAAGCTTCAACTGAGCCAACACCATAAAGAATATGAACAAGGGATAGAAAACCAAATCCCAGATATGCTGACGGTACATCTTGTACTTTTTCTTTACTTTTTTCTAATCCTATTTTCTTTAAAGATGCTGAAGGAGAGGATAAATGGTGCAAAGTTATGGAAGAAGAGTTGTTAGCTATTCAGAAGAATTAGACTTGGGACATGATAAATTTGCCCAAAGGAAAGAAGGCTATTATGCTCAAATGGGTATTTAGAACAAAATATTATAGAGAGGGCAACATTCAAAAACACAAGGCAAGGCTCGTCACAAAGGGTTATTCTCAACAGTAAGGTATCAACTTCGACGAAGTTTTTCCTCCTATTTCCTTCTTTGAAATTGTGATAAATTTTTTAGCCTTGGCTGTGAAATTATATTGGCCAGTATTCAAATTTATGTTTAATCCATTTTTTTAATTTGTTATTTGGAAGAGGAAGTTTATGTCTCACAACCTAAAGTTTTTGTAGTTAATGGTAAAAAATATAAGGTTTACATGTTAAAAAAGGCACTTTATGGATTAAAGCAAGCGCCACGAGCATGGCAGCTCAAAATTGATTTTTATTTCTAGGAGAGTGGCTTTCAAAGGAGTAACAATGAGCCTACTCTTTGTATAAAAAGATTAGTTAAAAAGGATTTTCCGGTTTTATGTCTTTATGTTGATGATATGATATATATGGGTTCAAGTGTGTGTATTGTCACTTAATTTAAAGACTACATGATGAAGAATTTTGAGATGTCTAATTTAGGAATGTTGCTCTTGAGGTGAAACGGGAAGTTGATTTTCATATTTCTTTCACAAAGAAAGTATTCAAAAGATCTTTTGAAAAGGTTAAATATGGTAAATTATAATGTTGCTGCTACTACGATGAATATCAATGAGAAGTTGTGTCATGACAATGGTTCTAAAATAGCAAATTCAACTTATTTTAGAAGTCTGGTTGGTGGTTTGAACAACTTGTCTCATATAAGACGAGATATTGCTTTCTCTGTCGGTGTCGTATCTAGATTTATGCACAATCCAAGAAAACTTCACCTTGGAGATGCTAAGTGAATATTGAGATATATCGTAGGGACATTATAATGTGGAATTTAGTATTCTAAGGTAACAAATTTCACATTAACTGGTTTTACTGATAGTGACTATGCAGGCAATATTGGTGACAGAAAGAGCACAACTGGTTTCTTATTTAATCTCGAATCCGGAGCAATTTCATGTAGTTCAAAGAAGCATAAAGTGGTGGCCTTATCAACTTCAGAGGCTGAGTATATTGCAGCAACTTCAGCATCTTGTAAAGCAGTTTAGTTAAGGATACTTGTCGCAACTTTAAATCAGAAATCAGCTGGTGCGACTGAGATTATTTACAACAATAGATCTTCTATTGCAATGAAGAAAAAGCCAGCTTTCCACAGTAGAATAAATCACATAGATGTTCGATATCACTATATTCAAAATCTTGTTTCTACAAGAGAAATTACTTTGAAGTCTTGTGATACAAATGGGAAAGCAACAAACAACTTCACCTAGTCACTTCTGCAAGCAAAGCACGAGTTCTTAAAAGTTCAACGTGTTGAGAAATGATTCAAAAAGATACTTGATCAAGTATTCAGGAAGTTAGTTATTTATTATTTAGTTTCCTTTATTCTAGCAAGTTTAGATAGTGTTGCAGATTATTAGCTAGTCACTAAATCTGTGGGTTAGTGAACCTAAAGTTTATAATTTTATGTTTATTGTGAGCCTATTTATAGGCATGTCTCTTTTTTTTCACAGGCACATCAGAAACTAAAAGAATTCACTGCAGTATTTTCTTCCCTTTTGCTTATTTTCTGTCTAGCTACTCATTTAGCTTCCTTTTTCTTTACAACAGACAATATGTCAGATCTGTTCGATTTAGGTAATAGCTGTATTGAGGAATTCATGTTGGAATTTATGACTGCAGTTAATCAATTGAGTTGGGAAGTAAAAGTTGGAGGTGCCACATCGTTCAGAGGAATCAATGGAAGCAGAAATCTCATCACAAATATCATATTGTGGAGGAGAAATAGAAAATATCTTATTTGGTTTTTGTTTTTGAGTCATCAACTTGTTTTTGTAAATTACTAGCCTATAAATATTGAGTTAGTTTGAATTTGGGTACATGATCTTTTGTAGTAGGTTAGTTAGGAGTCATTTGGACATGGGTATTTTTTCAATTTTTTACAAAATATTATTTCACTTTAGTGAAAACCATAGAGGTTGGCCATGAAAAAAGTGAAAACCATAGAGTTTGGCCATGAAAATTCAAAATATAATTTGGAATTGTACTTTGGAAAAGTGAAAATATGAAAAACTTATTCTCACTTTTTTCACTCCTACTTCTCTCACAAAATTCAAAAACTACTTTAATTTATATTCATGTTCAAACACAACTCCAACTCTATTTCCAACTCCAGAAAATTATGTTTTCATGGCCAAACAGAACCTTCGACTCTTAACCAAGATTTAATGTCTTGAAGTTGGAACCAATATACTTAAATATAGCAGTTTAGTAATTTACCAGTTTCTGTTTATTTGTTCTTCGTTGCATCCTAGGTGGTCAGAGCTTCCATTTTAAATCCTAATAGGATAGAAGAGTTATATCAACTATTTATTCTTGGTACTCTCATGCTTAAGGGATGATATAAATTTTGATTTGTATCATCGTGCTTTGTATTTTTTCTTTTTGTTGACTGTAACATTGTTTATGTTTGTGACTCATCTAATTAATGTGAAGTTGGACATCTTTTAGGTACTGTAGTTTTCAAGGTGCAAAGGTAAATCATCAACTTGGAACAGAGATTATAATCAGGACACAATTTCACAGTATGTCGAGATATGGAATAATTTTTAAAAAATCTAGAAATCTTGAACAGTTCTTAGCAAATGATTGCAATATCTAATCTGTATCAGAGATGCTCAAATAGTACATAAACCAAGTTATTTTTGTTGATAATTAATGTTTAATTTTATTTACTTTCTCTTTATGAAAAAAGTATTGGGAATGGGGGACTAAAATTCAAAAAGAAAAGACTATAGAAAGAAGAGCATAAATCAAGAGAAATTACGACCCCAAATTCCAAATGTATGTTGAGTGTCTCCATAAGTGGCGAGGCATGATAAAGGCTAGCTATTCGATACAAAGTATTCTCTGTTACATGATACTTCAGCATCAAACATTTGAATTTCAATTTTGGAAGCGGCACTCCATAGAGGTGCACTATGGACATTGTCACAACCCAAACTAGGGCCTGGCCGTGATGGGCATCCAAAGCCAATAATGTTGGAGATGTACTCCATAACCTGTAACAACCCATATTTTCCTAGAATAATCCAACTCCCAATACATGACTATTCATATATGAAATTCTTGAAACACTCAATAATTTTCAGTTTAGAACTTTCCATTGTGTAGGAAATTCAATTAGCTTTTCAACGACATAAAGTTTGCCCAAATCTGATAATTGGGTAAGAAGTTATGATGATTTTAAGTTTCAGTCGCAAGACACCATTATTTTAAACCGTAGAGTCTCACATAGGTAGGGCAAATTACAATTGTCGATTTCCAATGTGACTCTGTGATAATGGCACGTCATAGAGCAGGCCAATTTCCCATTTGTCAATTTCCAGTGGGCCTCTGCGATCATGGCACGTCGCGAAGATGGCCAAATTGGCATCCACAGGCTTACCACGATGGTGGCGTATCGCGGCGTTTGTCCAAGTCCTAATTGTCCCTTTTTCAGTGGCTTGATGCAATAGTGGCACATTTCACCAAGGCCAAAAATTGGGATTCCAGTTTCTAGCTTGTGTTTTTAAATTCGCTTAAGGGTATTTGGGTTTTTTTCTAAACCCTAAACTCGTCCTAAACACAAAATTTAACCCCTAATTGACATAAATACTCATAATTATTCACTTTCTCTCTATGTGAAAATCTCTTCTTTCAAGAACAAGATACCCTAGCTCTCAAGAATAAAGGTCAAATCTCAAGAAATCTCAATCAATCGTTTCAAAATCATCATCCCATGTATGTTTGATGTTCATCCATTGATATATTTCATCCATGAAGTCCAGAAACCTTTTTTAAATTATAAAATTGTGATCTTTTCAAGTTATTATATTTTAAATTGTGATTTCACCCATGAATCTCCATGAACTATGATTCTATACCATGTTACCATGAAATTATTGTTAATACTTAATCCTCCACATTTTAATGTAGTTATTTAATGAACAAGACCACAATTTAACCCTATTATGTCGAATTTATGCTATTTCTATTTGTTTTAGGATATTACTATGATTATCTTAAACCATGAACAACAAGTGTTTGATAAAATGTCTACAAGAGTTATTGGTTTAGTAAAAGCCTTCACATTTTGTCCCCTAAGCTTTAGTGCCATTTTACTATTGTTGTTTTGAGTCCTGGGGGTATTGAAAACACAAAAACCATAGTTGTTCAATTAGTCCAACCTTAGTACATTATAGAATAGTATTTAGATTATATTATGAGCATTATCAGAACAGTCAGATAACAGTTATTCAAGTCAGAACAGTTTAGTATCTCAATGTCTTTCAGTTGGGAGTATGATTTTGCACCGAATGAGTGTAGGGATGGCGGCTTCCCTATCAGATAGGCAGAATAGTTTGTAGTAGTCCCTATACTATAGAACTACATATCAAGCGCAGGATATGAGTAGTCACCCATCAGATTAGGCTTTACTATCTTACATGGGTCACCCATTAGTTCAGGCTTGACACCCTTAGTCCTTTGGACAATATATCAGTTTCGTAGATCTACCCAACCATTGTTAGTAGCTGTGGTATGGTATTGACATCCTTCTAATTAGGGTTATAGGTTGGACCTCGATTAGCTCAAATTGGGGAATTTCGGTTAGATAATACCTCCCACAGTCTTAGATATAGTCTCTGTTATAGTTCCAGCTCAGTTATTCAGTCTTAGTGTTATTTGACCAAAGTATACAGATTTCAGTTACTTCATTATTTCAGTTTACAGATTTTACTCTGTTATGTTATATGCTTGGTCATGCCTCCTCAGTATTTACAGATTTCCATGCATTATCAGTATCTACAGATTCCATTGACTCTACTAAGTACTCCATGCTTTACATGCATATCCTATTAAGTATTAGTTTTGTTCATGAAATCATGCATATCAGGCTATCTCATTTAGAATACCAATATATTCAAAGTACTGATTGCGTACCTTTTCTTTTGCGCAATGATGTATCATATCATAGGTGTTGACGCTGAATTCTCAAATCGCACTTAGTCCCTCAGATCATCAGCAGTACAGTAGTAGGGGTGAGTCTTCATCCTCCGATGATAGATTATATTACTTCATGTATTTATATCAGTAGTTAGTATTGTTAGTTGGGGCTTGTCCTATCAACTCATAGTATCTAGTTTAGAGGCTTTTCAGACGATGCAGTTAGCTATTCAGACTATTCAGATTTCTGTATTTTTATCAGATTTATAATTAAGTAGTTATTTCATAATAAAAACCTTATGGCATTTCAATTATTCTTCCGCATTCATTATTATATTATGCACTGCTCACAGCAGATACCAGCTCATGGGATAGGTTGGGGTCACTCGGGATCATAAGCGCCGTGTAACAACTAGGGTGTAGTCTCAGGTTGGTACATAACCTGAACTTAAGAGCACAATAATAACAATAATACTAATAATACTACTAATAATAGTAATATTAGCAACAGTAATACTACTACTAATAACAATAATAATAATAACAACAACAACAATAATAATAATAATAATAATAATTATAATAATAACCAGTGGAATCCAATCAAAATGATAAAGGAAATGTGATAATTAAAGGAAGTTGAAACTCAAAAACAAAATTAATGATAATATCCTGACACTGTCCCAAAAAGTCTCTACTCCTAGGTGTACCAACTTTGTCGGGACATGCTCCTAACCAGGACAAAGGAAATCCAAAAAGTACTAGAATAATAAATGAAAACTGAAAGAGAGGCCAGGCCTTCTAAAAGATAGAGCGCTCACAACTTCACAGATGACCGACCAGGATATCAAACCACCTAAAGTTTCATAGGGTCCGACATAATCCCCCAAACCAACATCATGTAATGATTTAGCATTCGAGGATGGTCAGTACGGCGAGAACTGGCATGTAACCCAAGGAAAGAGATAAAATATACATGTACCTAAAATAGTAATGAAACACATGGATGGAATATGTATTTATCAAAATCAGTCCTAAAGCACATGCACCACAGTCATACATACATAAGATGATAGGATAGGGGCAAGGGAATGAAACAAGAGTATTTAAAGAATTTGTTCTGAACTATGTAGCTCGTTCTGACCTAAAGGCACCCACGGGCTATATAGGTTAGGTACCACTGCTAGAAGGACCCAGTTCATATTAGCTGCATGGACTAGAAATAGGTTAAAGTTACAAAGACAATAACCTCCCAATAAAATAACTATAGTAGTCATCAATATTTTAGGACAAGAACCCCCAACATCGGCCAACATGGTTTCCTATGTTTGTCTCTTTCGGACTAAACTTTCTCGGAGAGGTAAATAATTCCCTTCATGCCAAAATTAAAACAGTATCACATACCATTAACTAATAACCATGGAGTCTTTCATTAAGGTATTTCCGATTAGGTATCTTTATCCTAATAGACTTGCAAGCTATTCCAATTATGCCAAATCATAACCATTTAACTAATGTAACTCTATATTCTATTTAAAATTCAAAATCATATCCCCCAAGGGAATTCCAAATACCTCTTTATTCCATTACCATTTAATGAAAAGCAATATTTTAAAAGGTATGTTAAACCTTTGTAGAATCCTTGTTTACAGCCAAATTAATAATGAGGGTTGAGGTTCATGTCAATAACTTCATAAAAAATCCATAAATATTTAGATAAACTAAATTCCCAATTCTACCATTAACAGAAGACACCAATTCAATTGAAAATCCAACATTTAAATCATGAATAAATCATTAAAAACAAGAAAAAATAATGCAAGAGTATGACCACCAAAAATCTTAGACTCTAGTTTGAATTAATCATTCAAAAATATATAAATATCAAGGAAATTGATGCTTCAATAGAATAATGAAAATATGAAGTGTAGAACTTCCTTATTTGATGAATATGGTTTGAATCTACGCCTTGAATCTGGAACCTTAAGTGTATGTTCTTGCCTCTTAAAATGTTTTGGGGGAGAAGGAAGGGTCGTTGATGTTTTTTTTTAGAATGAACATAATTCAATGTTAAAAAAGGATTTTCAGTATATAAGGTTCGAAAATCATAAGAAAAATGTCATGACCCGAGCCGAGGCCCTAGCCTTGACGGGCATCCCGAACCATGATGGCCCGGGTGCACTTCTAAATTAGTAATCTTGCTAAATATTCATATAACAAAGAAAACATGCAGAAATAAAAGTTATTACTGAATCATGATCATGTACTGAGTTACGAATATCTATACAAAGGAAACCCCTCAACATCTAAATATCAATTGTTTTCAGTCTACGAAATCTCTGCTACAGAAGAAATTAACAAACTGTCTCAATCTAGGACAAGGCCCCCAGTGGACCTAAAAAATGTAATTAACAAGTATATGGAATGAAATAGGCCTTTCAGAACAAAGAAGGCTCACCAACTGCACACTTCTATCTGAATAACTCTACGGCTTAGCAAGACCTGTAGACTGAGCCTCAGACCCTAAAATATAGGCGGTCAATACAATTATACTGGTACGCAGAGTAATCCAAAATAATGTATTTTTATATATAAAATAGATGAGAGCGAATCATGAAACATCATGAATGATATAGATTAAAAATACATAGGAAAATCATTGATAATCCTAAAATATTCTTGTCAATGCAATTCTATTCTTTGTATTACTTATGAGTTAGGTGGTACACCCTACAAGTCTACAACCCCACGGGCCATATGGAGTCCACCCTTATCTTGGCGGCCAAGCCCCAAACCCAAGTTTTGCTACAGGAGTTGCAGTGTTTGAGTGTGATACACCACACGGATCTAGGCCAGCATATACTCCCTCTAGGGGCATAATAACCTATTTCGGCAAAACACAATTTTGGGAAATGAGTTTTCTAAACTCGTGCCTTCTTCGGGTCACTACCTATCATCTCTTTATGCCCATTTTTAACCTTTTCTGAACATGCTTAGTTCTAAGTTCAAAATCTAAAAATCTGAATAAACATCTTCATTTTGTTTTGTTCTGAATTACCATAGCATTATCTATATTGGTGTCGTCATACCAAGACTTGCAAGTCGGGTAGTTATGCCATAAGGTGCCATGTATGATTATTTCATTCTAAATAATGTTCAGGCCACTTGAACAAGCATATAGTATAAGAAAATTCATATTTCAAATCATTAGTCATAATCATGCATAGACTTTCAATTCATTCAAAAATTTAGATAAGTGGTGGCCAATTTCTCAAAACATTCCTGAAGTCCCTTCATTTATCATTTTCAGCATGTGTATCATAATAATGTTCCTCTCTCCAATTCTTAATCATCATAAAATTCATGTAAGACAATGAGGTTGTTGACCCGTTCTCTAGATCATATAATTTAGGATTTTATAACATGTAAATCAAGTAGTAAAACAATGGGAGAGGGAAAAAATTTGATAATCCATGCTCTCAATTTATGTTTCAAGGCTTCAACACAATCATACATATATACTAGTCAAATCACTTTCAAGGGAAGGCCTAAAGACCAAAACAATATTATGAAGGGCTTCAAAAACATGATTAAAATTTGTAAATCCAAAATCCTTTTTGTAAGTTCATGATTTCCAAACCTTTGTTCATCATTAAAACAATTTCACCATGCCTATGCAGTTTTAGGAAAACCCCACGTACCTTAATCATTTAGTTCGAAAGATGGAACCTAGATCTTGACTCTATCCTTGAAGATCTTCACTTAGGAGGGTGAATTCTTGATCTATGAAAGGAAAGGAAACTTGAAGTTTGTTCTTGGAGTTTTCGGGAGAAACATTGAATAAAAGGGGTAATTTATGCTTCTTGGGCAGAAATCATATGTTATAAATGGATTTCAGGTAAGGGAAAGTGACCGAAATGCCCCTAGATCCATTAGGAACTGAAATAATGCATAAAACAGCTTTAAATTTGCGTCAGGTTTAATTTCAGGGCGCAGTCAACGCGATGCATTAAGACTGTGTCAGCTTACTGCCTCACACGAAAAATGTCATAACTTTTCGCTCATTTATCAGATTTGTACGAAATAGGTATGGAAAGCTAATTTAATTATCTACAATTTAATGGGTCTTAAGCAGTAAAATTCTATGTGTGTCAAAAGTTATACATGTTCAAAGTAAACCCTTATAGAATCAAATATCTAATTTTTTATGAATGAGAGGTTCTTAGCTTAACTTTGCTCTAGGCCATTTCTATGAACATTTTTCAACTCATGATCGCTTCATATACTAGACAAAAGATTATGACACATGATTCTAAATATAAACCATAGAATTAGTGCTTACAAACGTAGGGACACCGATTTAATTTCTAGCTTGAAAATGCAGGGTGTTACAAAAAATAACCAAAATACCCCTAATACTGCCAAAAAAAATTCTCAAAAACAAGTCTTGACGGCCTCACTTACGACTCGTAAGTAGGGTCGTAGGTATCAAGGCCTTTTCTTCATTCCTCGGAACCTACTTATGACCCCCAATTTATGTCCCGTAGGTAGGGTCATAAGTATAAGACCTTTTTACAGCTGTCTAGGCCCACATACGACCCCTCAAAGCTATGGACTATAAATTGTACCTATGGCCAGTTGGTAGAGTGTCATAGGTAGGTAGACAACTTGACTGGGTTTAGTAAAATGCCCATAACTTTTTACTCCGATGTCGGATAATGGACAAACTGAATTTGTTGTAAAGATAATATAATTATCTATCATTTGGTGTGTCTTGATCTAAAAAACACAATAAAATCCAAGAGTTATTCTTATTTGAAGTTTACTATAGCAAGTCACTTCATGAGAAATAAATCAGTATGGGAGGTTTCGAATTAGTCGAGAGTTTGGAGTTACTATCGGACTTAATACATGTATAAATAACTTCTAATAACGTTGGGGAAGTTACATTCATTTACATAATGTTGGGTGCATAAAGGTTCTAAAGTTTTTGAAGGTTACATTATCTCCCCCATGTAATTATGTTTTTGAAGGTTACATTATCTCCCCCATGTAATTATTTGTCCTTAAATTATGGGTAGGAACTTCTTGAAACTTTAGAAGTATGAAATAAAGGATGTAACTTCACATTAGGAATCTTACCTCAACAAGACATATATAGGGATAAAAAAAGATATTCATGGAATCACCAAGTCAATCATGTAAGAATGACTCATGAGATAACGAGACTCGATATAAACATGATATTGGGCATGAGTTTTATGAAACATGATCATAACAATAAATGAAAGGAGTTTTTTTAGGAATCCTTGGCTTGATTAACATAGATACAAGACAAGAAAGGAGATTTGGCGGGACATAAGAATAGAAACATTCTTTACCTCCAATGACACGTCTAACTGCCCTTAAATATAGAAATACTTCTTAACTATGAATACAACTACAAATACCACAGTTCATTATTCAATCTTACACATCCCAGCAAAAGACATAATTATGAGCAGCTAAGTGTAACTATACATTACTTCCATGTTAAAGTTTAATCCGGAGTTAAAATGTGCTAACTTAAGATGCAAAGCTCTATAATTCACATTTAACTAAGAATACTACTCCATCATATTAGTGTAATCAAACAAATTTAGGTCTTAATCAAGAAGTGCTAGCCACATAACACAATAGTTTATTTCTCTGTCAATCATAATATTCAAGCCTATCTGTACTACACCTAATTTACAGATCTCCCTACAAAAATCCACCAACTTCAATAACTATCTCAAAGATTTTCACCATATATCCACCTCTCAACTATTTCACAAAACCAAAAATTCATCTCAGCCTTCCCACTTCATCTATAACCTTGGTTCGAGTAGTCATACCATAATTTTCACAATAAGAACATCTACTCTCTTATCTAAAATATTACAATAATTCCATAACCACTACAATCCAAACATAAGGAGGGTAATTCAGGAACTAGAGTACATACAACAGAAAAGGTGGGTGATACTATTTAATTATACCTCGTATTTTTTGCACTACTCAAGTTGGGTCATGTGATGTAACAAATGATCCAATAGATATGAAAGGTCTTCAGATATCAAACACCTAGATCATAAGTAGAGGGTCAAAGAATGGACATCAATTGCATAGAGAACTCAAACCTTAGGCATAAGTACAATTTGAGTACAAAGACATTGGTAGATATCCTGTTAAACCAAAGTAGGAGAAATTTTTATATAATAGGAATAAAATTTTCATGACTCTTCCATAAAACTCAACACCATGAGAAAATTCAAGATCTGCTTTAGGTTATAATCTCCCCTTATGCTCAAAGGTCACTATCCTAGACTTGTAGGCATATTCTCTCATCAAATCTACAAACAACATACTCAAAACAATGAGGAAATCACTATAAACTTTCTTGCTATGATATTCCTTTGGGGGTCCTATTTTTAACTTTCTAAAGCCTCCAAAGTCATCGTCTTATAACTAACATTTTCATGGGCATACACATCCATACTTCTTAGAACATAAAAATTCATTCTCCACTCCTTAGTATACTAACCTCTAGTTGCAGAACCTCAAAACTTAACAAAAAAATTTAAAAACTACACCAAGGTCTCATATCGTCTATCTATATTTTCCTCAATTCAGCTCTATGGAAAACCATATATCAACACCCTAGACTTCTCCATACTATGAAATTCAACAAGACAAACTAGGTTCACAAGACACTTATAGCTCAATATCTAATATGTTTTACTCTTATTACTTAAGGTTCTTATCCATCTAATTCAGCCATAATTCCTTGTTGCAACACTAGTATTATCAACCTAGGCTATTTCACGCATCATATCAATCCTACAAATTAATTTTTCATAAATCTTATCTCACTGTTCTCAAAGTACCATTTTTTTCACCAAAGTCAACATCTAAAGTTCAAACATAATATCGATTACCATTCATGATTTTCCAATGAAACATTCCTCATTCTCTACTAGTCCATCATAATATATGATAAATTAATCAATCTAAATTTATTAGTGTAGTTAACTAAATACTACAAGCACATATTTTCCACAACATTACTGCTACAAATTAAAAGTTGCTTCATATCTTCTCACCTAATAATTAGCTTATAACTACTAGATAAGATTTAGGAGACCCTTTTTTTTAGTAAAACTACATTATATGGATAGTAAATCTTAATCTTATAACCAAACCCATTATGATTTATTGAATATTCACCTCCCACAAAACACATCTACTTGCCTATGCATACACCCCAACTATCTTCAAAATTCTATAAACATCACTAAGTTTCCTTTTCTAAGATCTTCCCAAGTAAACGATAAATATATAAATCATTAACCGACCAGTTCTTCCATTTACAATCTATCGTAGATTTTAGTATGACAATATCAAGTCTTCATGAGATCCTCTCTTATTTCAACTAAAGATGCAAATATTTTAACTAACAACTCTTTTTTACCGACTACCATGGGTTTTCTAATTTTGGTACACCTTAACCAATTCCACAAGAACATAACAACCCCAACACTCACTTCAAGTTAATACAAATACCACTAAACCCTTTTTACTGTAAAGTTACCCTCACTTAGACTTCTAATCTAAGGAGTTCATATCACTAACCTTAGGATCATCTTACTATTCATAGGTAATAAAATCCTATTTATACTACCTCTAGGATTGAAATACTATCCCAATATACTGATAGATATCTTTCTCCTTAAGCGAAACATCTGTAATAAAGTTTTAAGAACGGATAAATTACATATCTTACCTCAGGCTAAAAATCATAATTCATCAATAGAAAGGCATACAATTAAATCAACCCACTTTGATGCACTAATGAACGCCTTTCAATTCCTTGTGTCATTTTGTAACTTTTGATGACTAATTAGAAAAGGACCACACCATTAGAAAGCTTTTAACAACCTGAGATGACCCCTTAGTTGTCACACAGTGCATAGGACCACAAATGATCCCAAGCTAACCGTTGAACTGGAATAAATCATTAGCAACAAAATAAAATACATAAATCAAAATGAAACAAATGGAATATAAATCTTTTCTGAATATGGTCAGTACAAAACTATATTAAAATTATTACAACTCTATTTATACAACCAAAACTGGAATCAAATACATTAACTCTACAGATTGTCTATGAAGTCTCTACTAGTATTGACTATAGGTAGTCAAAACATGACCCCCAACTATCCCGAATCAATACGATTGAATAATGAAAGAAAAATTCTACTTTAACTGTGACTAACTCAAACCATTGAATCAAAAGGGATCATCACCTACTGACTTGAAGCTGAAACTATCCAATTATGATGTGTATGCTACAACTAGTACCTATATTATTAAACAATGTAACACATAGACGTATATGTGGATCAGTACTGTTGGAATGTATTGAGCATATGGGGCTGAATGAATAAGTAAAAATAATAACTCAACATTCATATAACTTTGAAGAAATTCATGCTAATGACTCATATTGTCATTAATACTGTAAAAGTTGTGAAATATAAGCATACTACAGTAAAAGATAAAAGTTGTACTTGTATTCTATTATCAAATAATGCAAGTTAAGTGTAACTCACCTTTATCCTCTGTAAACTCAAAGCTGAAATCTCAAAGCTAATGTCTTATGTAAAATAATATCTATATGAAATTGTGAGTCTCTACACTTAGTTTCTAAAAGCTATTCTATTATTCTGTTTTAGGATTTAGGGACTCTGGGAGGTTCTTCAAACAAAATTAAACCATGTGTGCTGTCATGGAGTCTAATGTCTTGTTCCCCTATGGGGAAAACTTCACGATGGGGAGAGGAAGTATAACCTTATATTAAGTGATCACTGGCTTAGCCCACTATGGGCACTTAATCTTAATCCTACAGTGGCACGTAGTTCACGGGCATGAGACCTTGGAATCATACCCAAATCGATGCTAAATACCACTACCATGCTTTCGCTTAAACTTTAGAAAATCAACTTTAAAATAGAACAAAGGTTTATAATGAAACCGATTATGCTTCTCTTTATTTAAATCTTAAACTGTATTAACAATGTGGATTCCTTATATTAGCGTAGGATCAAGAGATCAATTTCTTTATTAAATCATTGCAAACAACTTATAAAAGAGGCTTAAAATCATATTATTCTTAAAATATCAATACATAGACTTACGTCTTAAAACCCATGCTTTAAACTCATGAAAATTCAAAGAAAAAAGTCATACTCAATGTACTTCTTGAAATACTTCAACAATATCAAGATAATGAAATCAAGAATCACAATATCATGCTTAATACTCAATTGAAAATCTGAAAAATCATGTCACACACATAAAGATGTGAAAATAGACATGGAATTCAGCATTTAAACTACTTGTAACATCATAATCTTCAAATAATGATAATTTGGCATGAACCCTAATTTGCAAAATATGAAATATTAAATAAAGATCAAGTTTTAGGCATAAGGATGAAAAGAGTGTCCTTGGTCATAACCCCACGTACCTTAATAGACTTGATTTATTGAGTAAACTTGACCTTTATAGCCTTGGATATAATTTTGAATGCTTTCTTGAACTTTTCCAACTAGGGAATTTAGATTCTTGGGTTTTTCTCGTAGAGGAGAATTGAATTGTTGGATTTTTAGGGGAGAAAAGTATGAGTTTCTTGTTCTTGTGGAGAAACTATTCTTTAGAGTGGAGAATTAACATGTTAAGTAATTGAATATGAGGGAAAATAATGACCTATGATGCTTTAAGTCATGGGAGGGGTAGAGTTTGAGGTGAAGAAAAGACCAAAATACCCCTACAAAAAAATTAGGAATTGCAGAAACTTTTGGTTGATTACTTGAGTTGATAACTTATCAACCAGTTGATGACTTATCAACTCAGGTCGTCATTTTCAAGATGAAATTGAATAATTTCTAGTTTTGTCTAACGACTTGGCTGATAAGTTATCACTTTGTTGACAGACAGACATGCTGAGGTAAAATGTGTATAACTTTCAACTTTGATATCAGATTAAGGTGAAACCAAGTGCATTGGAAAGAAGAATCAAAGTCCTTTCATTTGATATATAGTAGGTAACCTGAATAAATATATCTAGGAGAAACCCTTATTTAAAGTTGATCCTTTTACGATCGAATATAAAAACTACATCGATAAAAGTGTTCTCATCTCAACTTTTCTCTAAGTGCTTCCTATGAATATTTTTTACCCGTAAGTACTATTCTCACTAGGATAATAATAATCACACATGTATTCAAATGTAAATCATGGGATTAGATTTTATAGACATTGGAACGACTATTTAAATTCTAGTGCAAAAATACAGGGTGTTACGATATCTCCCCCTTGGAATAATTGATCCTAGAATGATGGGTAGGAACTTATTGAAACATAAAAAAGTATGAAATAATTTTTACATGAAATGTCTACTAATGAGGGGTATATCTAAGATGAAAATCTTAACATTCTATCATGAAGTTGATTTTTGAGCTGACTTGACTTTACTGACTATAAGGAACAGCTTCATGCTAGTAGTTTAGAACACACTTTAAATTTCCATGATACAATCATTAATATTGAACTGCAAAGTGCTAACTGATACATTAAAATTCAATGACTTATGAAGGATGGAATAAAGTATACAATTTCTCATTTAAGAATCATCCCTCAACAAGACATGCATAAGAATCAAAGAAAAAAAGGATTCATGGCATCACCAAGTACATTATTTAAGCCCAAATCATAAGTTAATGAGACCAAGGTTGTACAAAGGTACTAAAATATCTGAGATGGAGTACTTGGAAAAATGAGATCATGCAATGAACATTTATGAACTAAGTATTAACTAAATAGCTGAGTCTCTAACATGATGCATGGACTGAACTAAATTCATAATTTTCATGAATGTAAACATTTTACCTCATGGAATGGCCTTACTCGCAAAAATTTTGGTGGTAAGACTAAATAAAAAGTTGGAAATGTATAGGAGCTTAACTGCTTGATTTCTAAACTAGGTCGCAGGCTTTATGGACTGGACCATACTGACTACTCATACTTAAATGGTGTATTTCTTCAACACTCTTCTAAGAAATACTAATAATATTAGGGAGCAATGAATTTTGGGAATGATCTGAACAAGAAATTTGGCTAAATGCTCATAACATTGATACAACTTTATAGTATAGAACATAGATATACAATATTCATAAGCTAGGATAGACTTAGTAGGCCTTAGGCAATGCAACTTATTACTTTCAAGCTTAGCAACACTTCTCAAATACTCCCTCAACTATACTATTCCCTTTAAATAGCAAACTCATTTGATTCAACTTATAATTCTCACAAGGGCATTGATAAATCCATCGACTAAACTCTAAACTAAACTAAATTCTCTCACTATGATCATGCCTAACTTGATATCACAAGGTACAACACTTCACACTATAATACTAGTCTAAACCACATGACTCAATCTTTTATGTCTTCTTTTAGATCAAATAGCCTAATCATAATATGTCTTACCACTTTATTGACTAACGTTGAACTCTTACTATGGATTCACTAGAACATATTGCATTCAGCCACATACAACTCAACATGACATTCAAGCATATCATTATCACCACATATGAAATTCAAGGCAAAAACCCATAAAGGAATACTTCTCATACTCTATAAACTTCTATCAATAAAAATCTTCTTGCACTATTCTAGACATACCTAAAATTCTCAACTAACTATGACATGTATCAATGATTTGCCGCAATATTCCTTCGTTCTTTAGCCTTAGATAGAAAAAACTTAAATAATCTTTCTTAAACTACCTATGTAGATCTGCCATTATAAACCACCAATGGGATATATAGGTTCAGTTGCACCTGCTGAAAGGGCTCTAGTGCATAAAGCTGCATGACCAGGGAAGAAAACTTAGGATGACTACTACATCCCCCAATATAAAGTGTGACATCACGCATAGTTTCTCTTTGATCAAACCTCATATATGACAATATGACTTTTCATTTTTTGTCCCCCTGGGACCTCCAACTTCCAAGACTTCGCTACACATCCCACTATTATTGCCCAATTAAAACCATTACCAAGCAACTAATCAATCCATTAACCAGTGATTACCCAAAGAAATTAGTAGTGACATCATCATACCAACTATACTTGCAAGTTTTATCCATAGCCAACCATATAATGGTTTAAGGGATTCCATGATCCCGTCCATTAACTATATTAAACCACATAGAGGATTCCCATGTTCCCCACAAGAATAACCATTTAGCCTTTTTACCTTTACAAACTACTTAAACCATGCATAATTCCTTTACTATATTTAAAACAAGCATGAGTTCTATTAAAAATAGTAAATGCAATGAAAATATCCTTATAGGGATTATATGAAACACATTGGGGACATAGTATAACTAAAACCAATACCAATTAGCATTTAAACATTCCCATGCAATCGAATTATAGAAAAACACCAATTAAGTATGTAAGTATATAATTAAAACCAAGGGAAACCATAACCAATAATTTATAATCAAAACCCCAAATCCTAGTTGAAAAGATAAAATCATACAACAATGAAATCATGAAAACCATACATAAAAATCATTCCTTAAGTTGGAACTAACAATGTGGCGCGATAACATGCCTTAATTGTTAGAGTAGATGGAGAGAAACCACAAACAATATCCCCAATTTAGTCCTTTAGTTGAAACCTATCTTTCATACCCAAAAGTTCTTAAGAGAATTATAGAGTGTTTAGGATGAGTTTCCAAGTATTAATGAATAGAATATAAGGGTAAATGTAGTACCTCGGGAAATTTTTTGTTGAAATTTTCGGCATAAAAGTGTTCGATTCTATTTTCTTGAATGAATTATAAATTTTCTGTGCGGAATATCTTAGATTATGATCCACCATTGCGTAGAGTATCAAATAAGATTTCGAACAATATGTGTATCATCCAAAACAGATACCCGAGCGATGAGTTCTGAACATTTCGATTGAACTATAAATAGTAGTGAACAGTAAAACTTGCAGGAAAAAGTACTGAGGCCTGACGTATTTTTGCTCCAACTGTAAGTGATCATACCTCATTGTACATAATTATCTAAGTGTTCTAATATATATCAATTTAAAGCTCTACGAGTCCCCTTTCCATTGAAATTGGTTTCATCCAATTTGTCTATTGGAGCAAAAAGTTATGGTCGATCTACTTCAGCCTATCAAAAGAGAATTTTTGTGTAAACTTCAAATGAACATAACTCCTCGTACACAATGATCTAGGTGAGCTACTATATATCAACGGAAATATATGAGAGTCCTCTTTCTAATGAAATTGGTTTCATCCAATTTGGATATCGGAGCAAAACGTTATGGTTGATCTACTTCAAACTATAAAAATAGTCCACCACAGGACAGATTCGAGAATTATTTGATTTTTAGGGGCATTTTGGTCATTTACCCTCACCCAAAATCCATCCAAACCCTATAGTAATGCGTATTAGAAGCATTATATGTTATATTTCATCAAATTCTCTCAAAAACAAAACCCTAAGCTCCTACATCCAATTTCAAGAACCTCCAAAGTTCACCATTAGTTCTGCAAATTTATTCGAGATTCCAAGTTCCTAGTTCAAGAACTCCAAGAACCATCATTCAAAGACACTATTAACATCTCAAAAATGAGTATCTATCTAAAGTTCATCATTCAAGGTATGTGGGGTTTTTCAAGAAGAACTCTCTTTCGTTCTTGTACCTAAAAGTAATTTTCTTTACAAAGGCATGATTTTTATTTGATTTTTACGAATTTGAAGCATGAAACCATATCTTATGATTATTATTATGAAATCTTGATGTTTATGATTTTGAAAGATGAATTTACATGTGTGGAGATATAAAGCATGAATCTTGAACGATATTTATCATGACTTTGATATTTGGGTCATGAATCCCCATTGGAAATTATGTTTTTTTTTTTGAGAAAGTGTGTGTTATAAGCACGTTGATGTTAAATATTTGAGATATTTTGAATGATTTGACATTTTGGTCTTAATGGAGTTGTTTTTAACTTAAATGTGAAAGAAATGCACAACGTGGTTGATTTTGATAGATAGGAAGCATGATGGCTCCTGATGTATATTTATATATTACTAAAATTGTTTTGTTGTGGATTGTCTTTGAAATAATCTGAGCTAATTCTGGGAGAAATCTTTAGCTCCGAGTGGGAGGTATAAAGTGACCTTAATTCCCTAGAACTACATGCCCCTGTAGGAGTGAGCCTAAGGATGATTTATATAGTGATCACTAGTTTGTGTGGATTTAATATCGATAGTCCTACTCCAATGGCAAGGATAGGAAGGCTCTCCCCAACGTGGGTTGTACGTTGGACTCCATATAGCTCACATGGTTTATGTCGATTATAGGATCTCCCAGTGTGTGTGTGTTTCCTTGTGTCTATGGTGAATGGTGAAGTGACTTGAAAGTTGAATTGTGAAAGTTATTATTTTGAAAGATTTAAATGATATGTACATTATGAGAATTGATATTCTTGATGAACTGAAAGTGATTGACAAATTATATGATGACTCACATGTGTTATTGTACTTATTTCATCCTCTCATTATTATGATAATTTTCTTCAGGCTATGTGAGTCTTTCATACATCCTGCATATTTCTTATAAATATTTATGATGATAATGTTCATACAACTGCATACACCCCCATATACTTGGTTCCTTTCCATGGTACTGACCCACATCTTCGGATGTAGGCTACATTTTCTTGGAATGTAGGTTCAGGTGCTTAGTTCCAGGTTCGACAGTAATTCTTCCGGCACACTGTTCTACATCTTCTGTTGTGGTAAGTCCTCATGTTTCGAGGACGTGATGTCTGATGTTAGTTTCACGGAATCGTTTACATTTGAAAATTGAGTATTAGTCAGTTAGGGTATGTCTCAATGGCTCGCTGGTTTTATTGATTTTCTTAGAGGATTGTCAGACTATTATAGATGCTGGGAGTTGAATAATAAGTCGTATTTTGTTATTTTTCTGAAATTCTTTTATTCTTGGACAATGATTACACTGTTGATATTTGAGGGTTATTTACGGAAACCCCATTGATTTGTGTTGAACAGAATGAAAATGGCTCAAAGGGTTAGCTTGGGGCTACTCGTAGCCTCAAGCACTATGTGATGCTTCGGGAACTATTTTTCGGGGCATTACAGTAAATAACCTTCCAAGTGTGTAAAAAATCGTAAGACCTTATTAGGGTAAGTGTGAAAATATCCAGATTACCCCCACTTAAGTTTCACAAAAATTCTATCACTTGGGTACGACTGACTCTCATGAGTCATACCCTTAGATACGAGTGGTACCCACCACTCATGTCCAAAGCCTCAACCCTTGGACCAAACATTGTCCAGTGTATGACTCATCCAACCCAAGTCGTATTGGCAGTACACGATTCGTACCCTTCATCCATATCTATGGAATAATAGAATCCACAGAAGGTTTTAACACTTACCACGTGGGTACGACTCATACCCTGACTTATGAGTCATGGAGATCAACTCATACTTGGAACCAACTTATGGTACCAAGTAACCGATTAAGTTAAGGAAAACCCAAATCAAACGATCTGCATCCAACTATATGACTCGTACCATTCAAGTCGTAGCTATTCCAGTGACCAAAATCAATCCCACCAAACAACTTTGGCAAGCATACAACTAGATCATACCACTCATACCATAACATACGATTCATACCCATGAGTCACTTTGGGTGTAGTGATCAAAATTTTAAGAAATTTTCTAAGGTCTAGGAATCGGGGTTTAATGTCAAGGCTTTATTGTTTATCTATTTTTTGGTCTTGGGAAGAAATATGACATTTTAGTTGGCATTTCACTCTCTTTCCTAGAAAATTGATACTTGAGGACCATTGTTCTAAGTTGTTACTTCATAAGCAATATGTGCAGCATTTTAAAGGTCCTGATCCACTATCACTGCCCAAGATTTTGCTACTAAACATATTAATTCTAATTTTTCTAGTCCTGGTCCTTCATAAAAGGGGTCACAGTATTAGTCATTCTTCTAGAGTCCGAGGCCACGGTGGTTGAGGGTGTGGTTCAACTAGCAAGTTTTAACAATACCAAGGATCTACTACAATTGACTTTACTCGCAATGGTAGGACTGGAAAAATTTTGTCAGGTATTAATTGTGCTTCTTATGTCTCTTATTGCTGGCAGGCTACCAATTCAAGTTTAATATACTCTGGAGTTTTAGGTTCCCATACCTCAACTCTTATTTGTCAAATTTTTGGTTCTATTGACCACCCATCCTTGCAATGTTCAAATTTTTTCAATCATGTATTTGTTACTAATAATATTCCTGAGTTGTTTGCGACTATGTCGATTGGTGAAAAAAATGTTGCTTATTGGTACCTTGACTTGGTTGCCTTTGCTCATATGACCCCATCTGAAGGTAATTGCTTAGATGCATCCTCTTATAATGGCAAAGATGGTGTTTTAGTTTGAAATGGAGTATTGCTTGATATTGATAAAATAGGATACTGTCGGATATCTGCAACATCTTTTCCTTTACATTTAAGCTCCACCTTTCATGTACATTATCTTAATCATAATTTAATTTCTTTTAAGAATTTATGTACAAACAATAATTGTTTCATAACTTTTGACTCTTCTTTTGATTCTTTAAAGAACAAAGTCGTTGGCCAACCTCTTCTTCAAGCTTTCATCAAAAGTGATGTTTACCGTATGTCTTCTGTGTGTTCCTTCGCTTAGGAATTTGTTGTTGTGTCAACCAAGAGATATATGGAACCATTGATTAGACCATTCTGGTTCTCATGTCGAAAATAGTCTTAGGAAAACTAATTAATTAGATTTCTCAATTCTTTTAGGAGTATTTATGTCTATTGTCATCATAGAAAATCTCATTGTTTCTCTTTCAATTTAGTTGATCAATGCATTTCTTTACCTTTGGAAATTATTCATTCTAATGATATATGACAATCACATATATTATCTAATTTAGGCTTTCAATATTATATAATATTTGTGAATGATTTTTCTCATTTTACATGGTTGTTTCTATTGAAAAATAAGTCTGGGGCCTTCACTTTATGTTCTTATCAAACTGATAGGGATGGAGAATGCAATAGTAACTCCCCAAATATGGTACCCAAAATGTTATACGGTGCCCATGAACCCGAAGGACCACAACCTAACCCATGACTAATATTTGTACTTGTACACTGCATAGTATATGTATACAAATGCAGAAATAAAGGCTGAAAGGCCATAACGTTCAAATCTGAATAACACATAACATCTAGGTGGGATATGAAATACCCAAAACAACTGAAGTAAACTGTCTGAAACATGATAGTCTAAAAAGCCTTTAACTGTCTGAATAAGGAGTTGATGGGACATATCCCCAACTAACTCCAACTACTGAAATAAACTAAGTACTGAAATAATGAAATAACTAATCATATCATCCTCGAAGGATGAGGACTAACTGTTGACTGACTGCTAATATCTGGAACCTACTGATGCTCTGGAGCTTGTGCTTTTGAACCTATGGTATAAAACACCATAGCGCAAATTAGTTAGTGTAATTAAATATACTGGTAGACATGTGACGTACACTAAATGCAAAGGGTTCACATATATGAACTATACAAACTGACTAGATAACATGCACGTGAGAATGCATGAATGAATGCATAATAACTGTAACTGAGTTCATGATACTATTGACTACTGAGTCTGAATACTGATAACATGAATTACTTAGACTGAATAACTAGATTTGACAGTCCTGATTTGTCTCTGAAACTGTGGGAAGTAGTCACCCAATCGACATGCCCCTAATGAGCTATTATATCTGTGTTGGGGTCCAATCCGTATCCTCAATTGGAAGGGTGTCAATACCACACCACTAGTAAGGAAAAGCTGTGTGTGACCCTCATCTGACAGTGTCCCAAAAAGACAATGATGGGAACCTCATCTGATAGTGTTTATCCACATCATCACCCCTTATCTGATAGTGTTGATGTCTCAACCTATTCTGGCTACATATTTCTAGATTACAAGGATGACTTCGAAGAATCTCACTCTCATCTGACAGTGTGTGTTCCCATCCTTGGGTTCACTCAATTCTAATTCCTACTTCCATATGAATAAATACTGAACATGAATTACTAAATTAAACTAGACTGAATTAACTGACTTTTCATTGACTGGCGGAATAGTACTGAGATTACTGTATTACTGGGCTATCCTGAGTCATATGATTGACTAAGTTCAATGGATCATGGCTTGAATGAGGATATTATGAAAACAGGACACTAACTCTAGGCACACAACTATATATTTTGGGTACAATTACCCCCAGGACTCGATAGGAAGAAACTGAAAAAGCATGACATTCTTGAATACATGACCAACATCACAATCCATAATACAATAAGTTGGGGATCTCTTGAAGTACAAGTTCTAAAGCACCACAATGGCCACACATATATCCATAATTCATTGACTAAGACATTTCAACAAACACTTGACATGCATGAATTTGTACATGAATGGGGATTTTAAATTGTTATGCTAGTATGGCACTTTTCCTTCACATAGACATTTAATCAAACACATGGGGAGCATGTTTTTGTTATACAATCATCAACACATCTAATAATCATGGATACATCAATCGACTTGTAAATTGAAGGGTTTATCATGAATATCACATAATTCATCATATATTTTAATTAATTCTAGTAGTTAATAGTCTATAACATTGAACAAAACCAAACAACAACATGGACATCAATTTTTAATTCAATCAAATCATGAACATTCATAAATATACAAATCTTGGATTTTGAAATGAGATTCTTAAGCATCATGGGTGAAAGAGACCAATGAATCAATACATGACATACATTGATACTTGATTTGGGAAGATTGATGGAAGAATCCTTGAGATTTGGATCTTGAATTGGAAACTCCTCTTTTTGTTCTTGAGAGAATTTGAGAGAAAATAATGTATTTTGGTGAAATGGAGGCTGAATTCAGTGTTTATGAAGCTTTGGGGTGAAGGAAAAATACTAAAGTACTCATCCAAAACTATTTTGAAAATGATGAAGTCTACGGCTGACGACATTGGGTTGATATCGTCACAAATGTGATAAGCCATCAGATGTCTTTACTTAGTTGCCAGGCTAATATGCTGGAGTAAAATGGGTATAACGTTTTGCTCCGATATTGGATTTGTGCAAAATTGATATCGTTGGAAATATAATTCAATTATATATATGTTGGTATGTCATAATATCAAAAATTCATAGTGTAACAATAGATATGATCTTTTGAAATTGACTATACCAATATCCTCCCTAAGAATTCAATCGGTAAGGAATGTTTTGATTCGCCTAATAGCTAGGACATATTTGAGACCTTAATTGACTTCAAACTTGATCATGAAACTACCAAATAACCATGATGTACTATGTATAAGATTTAAATATGGTGCTAATATTGATTTGCATTTTTTGGGGTATTACAATATCTCCCCCTTGGGAACGTTCATCCTCGAATGAGACTAATTAGATTGAGAGAAATGATAACTGAGAGTACCTACTGGACATACACAACTGAAACATGATTCCATGACTAACATGACTAATTAGATGGTTTTATCATATTGAACATGAATATCTGATACATGAATACATGACTGAGCTAATACATGAATGCATGACTGAATATGTAATGGTACTTGGTACAAAGTTTATAATGGATATCTAAACATGAAACTGAATAACCTTAAGCAAAATTATTACCTTGGTCTGATTCTAAGTTTGCAAAGAAGAGATGAGGGTACTTGGTTCGCTTGTCTTCTTTTACTTCCCAAGTAGCTCCCTCAATGGACTGATTCCACCAAAGAACTTTGACTAGAGGGACTTCTTTGTTCCTTAGTCTACGAATATGGTAGTCAAGGATTTCGACTAGAATTTCATTATAAGTGAGACAATTCTAAACATCTATGCTTTGAATAGGGACTACATCTGCTGGGTCACCTATGCACTTCTTGAGCAAAGAGACATGAAAGGCTGGGTGAACTGAGGCTAGATCTAAAGGCAATGCGAGATCATAAGCTACTTTGCCGAAGCAATTGAGAATTTTGAAGGGACCGACATTTTTGGGACTAAGATTTCCCTTCTTGCTAAACCTCCTCTCCTTTCATGGGAGAGATTTTGAAAAACATAAAATTTTTAACCTTATCTCCAGATTTTTTCTGAACACACTTGAATGGAAACATGAGAACATAGCTGAGTTTGTAACTTATGATGTGGACTGGGTATCGTGAACTGAACAGAGCCATTGAGTACATGGCTAACGACTGATATTAGAGCTAGAGAGTCAACCTATGGGTACCTACAACTCCAAACTAGATTCATTAAGAAATAAGAAATTGGAGGGTTTAGGGCATGATATCTTGGGGGCTATAGAGTATCTCCCCCTTGGGACATTATGTCCCTAGAAAAATATTGACTTGACTTAGATACTGAAGAAAACTAGGATGATGCACAGGGCACCTACGACCTAAATTGTGACTGAATATCTAGGATCTGAAACTGAGACATAATACATAAACTGAGCTGATCTTGCAACTACTAGGACTTTCTATCTTGGAATAGTTACATTCCTGAGATTTTTAATAGTAGGACTAGGTGGAAAGATGGGAAACCTTACCGTATGAACTTGTTGCTTGATTGCTCAACTGAATTACTGGTTGATCGATCTAACTCATACTAAAACTTATACTTAACTGATGTACTTGTTCTTCACCTGAGACTACTAAAATTATTCGCATGAGCGCTAAGCACGAATGTCTAAACATACTAACTTATCTTATTAACTAAATGACTTAGAACTAAATACTAGGTCTGCAAGATGAAATGTAGTTAGTATTAATCACGAGACTAAAAATGTAGAGTATATGCATAGGAGATATGGAATGAATGAGTGTCATGAAATAACTGAGCATGAATTAAGGGTTACTGTATTATTTGAGAAGGAAACACCAGGAGTACAACACAATTCTGGAATAGTCTTGTAAACTGAGGTACTACAAGGCTGACAATTGAGTGACTGATAACTATACGCTATGGTCGAGTAAACCCAAAACTAAATTGAGATACTGACCTGATTATTAGGCTAGGACTGGGATTGAGATTGTAGCTAATACGATAATTGAGAATGTAACTGTAATGAAGACTGTAGCTGGGACTGAATACTGATTTCTTATAAATGAGGTTTAGACTTGTACTGAAGTACTGATTTCTAATAGTTAAGTAACTTATAGCCAAAAGTCGTGGTTTTGTAGGACTATCTGTGTCCTTTTCTGAATATTAATTACCAAACTGACTCCATAACCGAGACTCGAGGGATAGAAAATCATCCCAATGGATTCACCAAGGGATCTAAACTAGGGTATACATGATATAGTCTGATTTTTGTTGATCACTAGGAGTAGAGAATGAGTCATGTGAGTTGAGAATAATGTAAAGTATGAGATGAGTGTATGATTCATGAGCTGCATGATCTGAGTCTAAAATTTTTGTACTCATGTAATAGGATTCGTAACACTGAGTGTACTGGAACTCCTTATAATAGGAACTGTAAGCGTACAAGATTTTTAGTAACGTGCACAACTATGAGTGATGATCATAGAGTTGACATGTGGGGCATGATTATATATCATGATAACTAATGGATTTTGATGGTCTGTAATACTAGGATCATGCTCATTTTTGGAATAGACAAGATGTCATCTATGACGAATACGACCAACATGTCCAAGTACTGGTTGAACACTCAGTTGATCATGTCTACGAAAGCTGATGGTGCATTGGTAAGACAAAATTACATGACTAATAATTTGAAGTGACCACACTAAGTTCGAAAATTCATTTTTGGAATGTCACCTTCTCTAACCCTAAGCTGATGATATCTTGATCTGAGGTTTATCTTAGAGAAATTAACTGACAGTCTGATGTTGGTCAAAAAAGTGATTGATTTTAGGAAGTGTATACTTGTTCTTGACCATAACTTTATTGAGCTAACAATAATCTATACATATTCTGATGGAACCATCTTTCTTATGCACAAATAAGTGCACCCCACGTGGACACGGTGGGCTGATGAACCCCTTATCTAAGAGATCCTTTATCTGCTCTTTCAATTCTCTGAGTTTTGTTGGTGCCATTCTGTATGGTGGAAAATATATAAGTTGAATATTTAGAAAAGGATCAAAGCCGAAGTCTATTTCCCTCTCGGGAGAAATTCTGGTAAGATCTTTGGAAATGACATTTGAATATTTATTTATAACTGGGACTGAATAAAGACTGGGAGTTTCAGAACTACTATCCTTTACTCGAACAAGATGATAGACACAAAATTCTTTTGACATCATTTTCCTTGCACAAAGTTAGGAAGCAAGTTGACCTCTAATAGTTGAAGAACTACCCCTCCACTTAAGGATAGATGCATTCGGAAACGAAAATTAGACTATCCTATCCCTACAGTCGACTGTGGCATAGTAGGAAGGAAGCAAATCTATGCCGAGAATGACATCAAAATCAGCTATCTCTAATTCAACTAAGTCTGCTAAAGTGACTTTCTGAAATATCATAATCAGATTGTTCTTGTATACCCATTGGGCTATGATGGTTTTACCCATTGGGGTAGAGACTGAAAAGGGCTCTGCTAGAATTTCAGGACTGATTCCAAACTCGCCTGCTATAAAGAAAGAACCTGGATCTAACAAAGAGTAAACATGCAAGTGAAAGATCTGTAACGTACTAGTAACCACATCAGGAGAATTTTTATGATCCTATTAGGACAGGAGAGCATAAAGTCTGTTTGGACATTGCCCATTAGTAGCACTAGAAGTGGCACTCTGCTGATTTGGGCCACTGGACTGAGCTGAGGAATGGTTCTGCTGGCCCTAATAACCTGAATGGGGACAATCACTGACTCAGTAGCCTAGCTTGCCACATTCAAAATAGACATAGCTTTGTCAGCTCTGCAAATACACTTGTGGTTCTTACCACAAGTCTGACAAAGGGGATTAATTCGGACATTACTGATGCTACCCTGAGACTTAGAGCCTGACACCCTATTTCTATTATCATCCCTGCACTTAAAAGCTGGAACACTGGATGAAAAAGGAGTTGTAACTAATGACTTTAGATAAAACTAAGAGATTAACTTGAGATTATGCTCACTGGCATGACATGAATGCTGAAAGAAGGGAAACTATTCCAAAACATCTTATAGCCTCTTGTACATAAATGTGGTGTGCAACACACTCATGTACAAGATTCTACTAGATGCGGCTTTCAGACTTCCTAGGACTCAATTGGATCTTAGGCGCTGATACTAAGTTTATAACGCCCCAAATCTGCTACGCAGAATGCTACACAGTTCCCATGACCCCAAAAGACCACAGGCTAACCTATGATAGATATATGTACCTATACACTGCATAATATATGTATACAAATGAAAAAATAATAGTTGAAAGGACATAAAGTTTAAATATGATAAAAAATAACATCTGGGTGGGGTATGACACACCCAAAATAACTAAAGTGAACTGTCTAAAATGTGATAGTCTAAAAAGCCTCTAGCTATCTGAATAAGGAGTTGATAGGACCTATCCCCAACTAACTCTAACTACTAAAATAATCCAAGTAATGAAATAATGAAATAACTAATCATATCATCCTTGAAGGATGTGGACTAACTACTGACTGACTGCTGATATCTAGAAGCTACTGATGCTCTAGAGCTTATGCTTATGAACCTATGCTATAAAAACCATAGCAAAAATGCGTCAGTATGATTGAATGTACTGGTATGCATGTGAGGTACGCTGAATTTAAAGGGTTCACATGTATGAACTATACTAACTGACTGGATAACATGAATGTGAGAATGCATGCATAAATAGATAATAACTGTAATAGAGTTCTTGATAATACTAGCTACTAAGTTTGAATACTGATAACATGAATTACTGTTAACTGATATAACTAATACTGAGTGACTAAATATGACAATCTAGATTCTGATAGAACTAGCTAAATTTTATTATATTCTGAGGTGACTTTGTCTGACAGTCCTAAATTATGTAGAACTATCTATTTTTATTACTGATATTGAATAAATGTAACTGAAGTCCTAATCAGTAACTGAAGTTATGGGACGTAGTCATCTAACCAACATGCCCCTAATAAGCTATTATAGCTGTGTTGGGGTCCAATCTGTTACCCCAATTGGAAAGGAGTCAATACCGCCCCACTGGTAAGGACAAGCTATGGGTGACCCTTATTTGACAGTGTCCCTTAAAGAGAATGGTGGTACCCTCATCTGACAGTGTTTATCCACCTGATCAACACTTATCTGAAAGTGTTGATGTCTCAACCTCTGCTGGATACATAGTTCTGGAATGCAAGGATGACTTCTAAGAATCACACCCTCATCTGACAGTGTGTGTTCCCATCCTTAGGTTCACTCAGTGCTTATTCCTACTACCATCTGAATAGACACTGAACATGAATAACTGAACTGAACTGGACTGAATTAACTGAGTTTCCATTGACTGATAGAATGGTACTAAGATTACTGCATTACTGAGCTTTCCTGAGTTACGTGGCTGATTGAGTTCTATGTATCATGGCTTGACTGAGGTTGTCATGAAAATATGACACTGACTCTAGGCACACAACTATATTTTTCAGGTACAAGTACTCCCAGGACTCAATGGGAAGAAACTGATCAAGCTTGACTTTCTTGAATACATGACCAAAATCACAATTCATAATACAATAAGTTGGGGATCTCTAGAAGTACAAGTTCTAAAGCACCACAATGGCCACACATATATCAATAATTCATTGACTAAGACATTTCATAAAACACTTGACATGCATGAACTTGTACATGAATGGGCATTTCATATTATTATACTAGTATAACACTTTTCCTTCACGTAGGCATTTAATCAAACACATGGAGAGCATGCTTTGGTTATACAATCATCAAAACATCTAGTAATCATGGATACATCAATCAACTTGTAAATTGAGGGGTTTATCATGAATATCGCGTAATTCATGACATATTAGAATTAATTCTTGTAATTAATAGTCTATACCATGGAACAAAACCAAACAACAACATGAACATCAATTTTTAATTAAATTAAATGAAGAATATTCATAAATATACAAATCTTGGATTTTGAAAAAAGATTTTAGAGCTTCATGGGTGAAAGAGACCCATGAATCAGTACATGACATACTTTGATACTTGATTTGGGAAGATTGATAGAAGAATCCTTGAGATTTGAATCTTTAATTGGAAATCCCTCTTCTTGTTATTGAGATAATTTGAGTGAAAACAATGTATTTAGATGAAATGGAGGCTGAATTCAGTGTTTATGGAGCTTTAGGGTGAAGGAAAAATACAAAAATAGCCCGCCAAAACTGTTTGAAAAATGCTGAATTCTACGGCTGACAACATTAGCTTGATGTTGTCACATATATGATAAGCCATTAGATATGTCATCACTTAGTTGCTAGAATTTATGACTTTCTGCCTAAGACTGACAATATTAGCTGATAAGTCATCAGAAATGTGATAAGCCATCAGATGTGTCGTCACTTAGTTGGCAGGCTAACATGCTGGAGTAAAATAGGTATAACATGCTGGAGTAAAATAGGTATAACTTTTTACTCCGCTATCAGATTTAGGCGAAATTGGTATCATTGGAAAAATAAGTAAATTATGTATCTTTTGGTAGGTTATGAGCTAAAAAATTCTTAGTATAACAAGAGATATACTCGTTTGAAGTTAACTATACCAATATCCTTCCCAATAATTCAATTTGTAAGGAATGTTTTGATTTGCCTAATAGCTACGACGTATTTGAGACCTTAATTGACATCAAACTTGATCATGAAACTACTAAAGAACCATGATTTGCTATGCATAATCTTGAAATATGGTGCTAATATTGATTTGCATTTTTTGGGGTATTATAGCAATAGACAATCCATTCTTTTGAACTTTTAAAACTCAGGAATTTCTTTTTGCAAATCATGTCCAGACACTCCTATAAAATGGGGTTGTGAACGGAAACACAAACACATAATTGAAATTGTGCAAAATATTCTAACAAATTCAAAACTTCTCAAATTTGGGTTGATGCTACTTTCAATGATGTGTACACTATTAATAGGCATCCCGCTCCTATTTTCCATGGAATTTATCCCTGTGAAAATTTCTTTGGGAAACCTCCAGATTATTCCTTTCTCAAAGTATTTGGATGTGAGTATTTAACGAATATATCTGCTCGTATTTCGCGTAAGCAAGCCCCATGCTCCATACAGCGTGTCTTCTTAGGACATGCTTCTAATTATAAAAGCTATCATTGTTTAGATCTTAAAACTTGTTGTGATAAATGTCATGTAGATATATCTCGATTATCAAAGAGAGGTAACCTGAGTTTTCAACGTCAAAGTCTTTGACATATTGAAGCTTGAATGTAACGAGGTTCATAATATTTGGGGCTGGATGAGATAATGAATAATAAAAGGTTGGAGAAGAGATGAGATTAAAATTACTCTGACCAGGAAAGAAAGTTGGAATATTGACAAAAGGAGACGTCATAGAAGGATGAGAAAGGGATGACAACAAAGGAGTTGAGCATGGTAGAGAAAGTACAACTGACATTAGATGTAGAAACAGGAAGAGAACAAATCGCTGAACTGACTGGTTCTGAGATAGAAAGAGAATAAGAAATCATGATGAAACAAATAGAGTAAAAAATAAAGCAAGAACAATATTTTGGATAAAAGGAAAGCTGACTGAAAGAAACAAATTGCGGGCTAGATGTGGACTTCTGATACCATGATAGAGTTTTGATAATTATTTGATAAGCCAAGAACATTCTTTACATATATTTCTATAGAGAGATATATGAATCCTAATACATGATAAAATCTAGTCGGTAAGTCCTAGTTATGTCAAATACAATAGACATTCTAGAAGTCTTAATATAATATTCAGAGTACAATATAATGGATATAAGAGTCCTAGTATCAAGTATGCTCCCTAGCGTGAAATGAAAGATAAACTTCTCAATATTGTTTGTTCAAAAGTTAATTTTGATACCTAGTGATACTTTTTGGATAGATACGGGTGCAACTACTCAGATAGGTGCCACTATGGAGTATTTACTAAGTAGTCGAGCGTTGATTAATTTTGAAAGTTACATCTGTGTTGGTAACGGCAAAACAACAGTTGTGGAGGCTATTGGTATCTTTAGAATTTCATTAGAGACTAATTTTATTTGGAATTAGCGAAATTATTTATTATACTGTCATTTAGAGGAAACTTAATTTCTATTTCGTTTTTGGACACATATTACAATATAATTGTATAAATTGAAAAATGAGATTTGTAGTAGTTCTCTATGTTATAATTTTATAGGAAATAGTAATCTAATTGATTAGTTTTAAAAATTAAACTGACAAGCCTCATGCAGCAATAACAACCTACATTTGAGTAATTTGGGTACCAAGTAAAGATTGATAATCGAGACGTTTTGAACTTACAGCCCTTAAAATAGATACTTTTTCAAAATAGGAATGACGAATTTATTGAGGATGTTGATTATGGTGGGAGAAATTAATGCAAACAAATTGTGTTTGAATAGAAATTTGATAATATCCCTTCTAACAGTAAAAATGATTAGGTAGATTTAATAAATATTTTTCAACTTGTAAATTAGAACTATGTATATAATATCCAATAACCTCAAGTTGAATGGCCTAGAAGAATATCTAATAGACAAAGGAGAAACACAGTTTTGAATAATTATGTTATTTTTGTTGGGAAAGGCAAGGGTACCATCAAAGTACACGACGGGGTAGTCAAGGAAGAATACCCAAGTCTGAAATTTCTCTTTTAATTTGAACAAAGAGAATATTAATAAATCCAAGAACAATGATAATAAAGAAATGACTAAATAAATCAAACAAATATGACAAGACAAGAATAAAACAAATTACACAAGACACCAAATTTATGTGGAAAATCCTTCTATGTGAAGACTAAAAAGCCACGGATGAAAACCTCCAGTATAATCACCAAGAGTAATAAAAATATCTCCGAACTAGCCAACAAACAACTGCAAAACACGAGCAACAATATATAATCCACAATAAGAAAAACTAGAGAAATAAAGGAGAAAAAGCACAAAAATGCAACTACTTCTCATGGGTGCAAAACTTTAGCTGCGGAGAACCAATTCGAACTCTATTAGTTCCTAATAAAATCATGAGATGAAGAGAAAAAGCTATCCATAAATAAGATTAAACTAACAGGAAATGAATAAGAAATCGCGATTTTGAAGTTGGCGATTTAGGGCTGAAATTTGTGCACAAATCTAATGTATTCTTCTTTGTGGCAGCTGAAATTTTTTTTGTGGATGGTGAAATAATACCTAAATATATATATATATATATATATATGACCTATAGTAATGGG
>NC_061111.1:234994850-235025918 GCF_002878395.1 Capsicum annuum | reverse complement strand
CCTACTCATGATCTTGAGTTAGCAGTTGTGGTATTTACCTTAAAAATTTGGAGGCATTATCTTTATGGAGTTTATGTAGATTTCTTCACAGATCATAAGAGTCTCCAGTATGTATTTTCTCAGAAAGATCTCAATCTTCATCAGAGAAGATGGTTAAAGTTTTTGAAAGATTATGACATGACTGTTCTTTTTCATCCGAGAAAGACCAACGTTGTGGCCGACGCTCTTAGTAGACTCTCTATGGGTAGTGTTTCTCATGTTGAGGATAGCAAGAAAAAGATAGCTCAGGAGATCCGTCAACATGCCAGACTAGGAGTTTGCTTAGTTGACTTTGCAGAGGGTGGTGTATGTGTTCACAATAGTTCAGTGTCATCTCTAGTTTTCGAGGTGAAGGAAAAGAAAGAAAGGGATCCTAGCCTTGTCAAGCTAAAAGAGTCAGTTCAGGATTAGAAAGTTGAGGTTTTCTCCCAAGGGAAAGATGGTGTTCTTCGTTGTTAGGGTTATCTCTGTGTTCCAGGTGTAGATGACTTGAGGCAGCGAATTCTTGCATAAGCACATGGTGCATGATACTCTATTCTTCCAGGGGCCACTAAGATGTATCGTAATTTGTATGATATCTATTGGTGGAGTGGGATAAAGAGAGATATTGCAGAGTTTTTATCTAAGTGCTCTACATGTCAGCAGGTTAAGATAGAGCATCAGAAGCCTAATGGTCCTATTCAGGAGTTCACCATTCCTACTTGGAAGTGGGAAGAAGTGAACATGGATTTTATGATGGGTTTGCCTCGAACTCGTCATCAGCATGATTCAGTTTGGTTCATTATAGACAGGATGACCAAGTTAGCTCATTTACTTCTAGTTCGTACTTCTTATTCAGCCGAGGATTGCGCCAAACTCTACATTAGGGAGTTGGTTAGATTACACGGTGTTCCCTCATCTAGCATCTCATATAGAGGTACCCAGTTCACCTCTCACTTCTGGAAAGCATTCCAAAAGAGTCTCGATACCCAAGTCCATCTTAGTACAGTGTTTTATCAAGCAAAAAGGACCATTAAGACTCTTAAAGATATGCTAAGGGCGTGTGTCATTGATTTCAAGGGAAGTTGGGATGACCACTTTCCTTTGATTGAGTTTGCATACAATAATAGCTATCATTCCAGTATTTAGATAGGTCCATTCGAAGCTCTCTATGGTAGGAGGTGTGATATCCAATCAATTGGTTTGAAGTTAGTGAGGCCTCAGTCATAGGTCTTGACTTGGTATTCGACGCCTTAGATAAAGTTCAGTTGATCAAAGAGAGACTCTAGGATGCTCAGAGCCGACAGAAGTCTTATGCAGATGTTTGTAGAAAGGATCTTGAGTTCAAGGTCAATAACTATGTCTATCTTAAGATCTCTCCCATGAAAGGAGTGAAGAGGTTCGGTAAGAAAGGGATACTTAGTCCCCGGTATGTTGGTCCCTTGAGGATTCTCAGTCGCTTTGGCAAGGTAGCTTATGACTTCGAATCGCCTTTAGATCTAGCCTCAGTTCCTCCAGACTTCCATGTTTATTTGCTCCAGAAGTGTATAGGTGACCCAGTAGTTGTATTCTGTAACAACCTGAAAAATGGGTCCCAGAGCATCACACATTGCTTGAGGCTACAAGTAGCCCCAAGCTAACCCTTTGAGTCATTTTCATTCAATTCAACACAAATCAACGGGGTTTCCATAAATAACCCTCAAATATCAACAGAGTAATCATCATACAAGAATAAAATAATTTCAGAAAGATAACAAAATATGACTTATTAGTCAACTCCCAGCATCTATACTAGTCTTACAAGCCTCTAAGAAAATCAATAAAACCAGCGACCCATTGAGACTTGCCCCAACTGACTCATACTCAGTTATCAAATGTAAACGATTTCATGAAACCAACATCAGACATCACGTCCTCAGAACATGAGGACTCACCACAACAAAAGATGTAGAACAGCGTACCCGAAGAATCACCATCGAACCTAGAACTGAGCAGCTGAACCTACATTCTGATAAAATGCAGCCCACATCTGAAGATGTGGGTCAGTACTATGGAAAGGAACCGAGTATATGGGGGTGTATGCAGTTGTATAACCATCATCATCATAAATAATTATAAAAAATATGCAGGATGTATGAAAGACTCACATAGCCCGAAGAAAATCATCATAATCATGAGAGGATGAAATAAGTACAATAACACATGTGAGTAATCATATAATTTGTCAATCACTTTCAGTTCATCAAGAATATCAATTCTTATAATGTAAATATCATTTAAATCTTTCGAAAGAATAACTTTCACAATTCCAATTTCAAATCACTTCACTATTCACCATAGACACAAGGAAACACACACACACTGGGAGATCCTATAACCAACATAAACCATGTGAGCTATATAGATTCCAACGTACAACCCACGTTGGGGAGAGTCGTCCTATCTTTGCCATCGGAGTAGGACTATCAATATCAAATCAACACAAACTAGTGATCACTATATAAATCAGCCTTAGGCTCACTCCTACGGGGGCACGTAGTTCTGGGGAAGTAAGGTCGCTTTATACCTCCCATTTGGTGCTAAAGATTTCTCCTGGACTTAGCTCAGATCATTTCAAAGACAATCCACAATAAAACAATTTTAGTAATATATAAATATACATCGGGAGCCATCATGCTTCCCATCTATCAAAATCAATCACGTTGTGGATTTCTTTCACACTCGAGTTCAAAACAACTCCAGTAAGACCAAAAGGTCAAATCATTCAAAATATCTCAAATATTCAACATCAATGAGCTTATAACACATACTTTCTCAAAAAAATACAATTTCCAATGGAAATTTTGACCCAAATATCAAAATCATGATAAATATCGTTCAAGATTCATGCTTTATATCTCCACATATGTAAATTCATCTTTCAAAATTACAAACATCAAGATTTCATAATAATCATCATAAGATATAGGTTCATGCTTCAAATTCATAAAAATCAAATAAAATTCATGCCTTTGTAAAGAAAATTACTTTTGGGCACAAGAACGAAAGAGAGTTCTTGTTGAAAAACTCCACATACCTTCAATGATAAACTTTAGATCGATACTTGTTTTTGAGATGTTAATCGTGCCTTTGAATGATGGTTCTTGGAGTTCTTGAACTAGGAACGTGGAATCTTGAATGAATTTGCAGAATTAATGGTGAACTTTGGAGGTTCTTGAATTAGGATATAGGAGCTTAGGGTTTTCTTTTTGAGGGAATTTGATGAAATATAACATATAATGCTTCTAATGTACTTTAATATAGGGTTTGGATGGATTTTGGGTGACGGGGGATGACCAAAACTCCCCTGAAAATCAAATAAATTCTCGAATCTGTCCTTTGGTGGACTGTTTTGATAGTTTGAAGTAGATCAACCATAACGCTTTACTCCGATATCCAAATTGGATGAAAATAATTTCATTAGAAAGAGGACTCTCATATCTTTCCGTTGATATATATTATCTCACCCAAAACATTATGTACGAGGAGTTATAATCATTTGAATTTGATCCAAAAATTTGCTTTTGATAGGCTGAAGTAGATCGACCATAACTTTTTGCTCTGATAGACAAATTGGATGAAACCAATTTCATTGGAAAGAGGACTCGCAGAGATTTCTGTTGATGTATAGTATATCACCCAGATCAATATGTACAAGGAGTTATGATTGTTTAAAGTTGGGGTAAAAATACGCCAGGCCTCAGTACTTTTTCCTACACGTTTTACTGTTCACTACTATTCATGGTTCGATCAGAATGTTCATAACTCATTGCTCGGGTGTCCGTTTTGGATGATCGACATATCGTTGGAAAGGTTATTCGATACTATACGTAATGGTGGGTCATAATATAAGACATTCCACATGGAAAATTTATAATTCATTCTAGAAGATAGAACCCAACACGTTTACGCATAAAATTTCAATGAAAAATTTCCTGGTGTATTACATCTCCCCCCTTGGAAACATTCGTCCTTGAATGACTCTAGACATGCCAAGATTATATAGGGAATAGAGCATACATCTGAAACCATTCGTTAGACGCATCACCACATCGTTTCTCACTCCGAATGCAACATAGAATGCATAAATTCAAGAAACTACAGCTGATCACATAATAAATGATAGCTGAACTGCTGCAACTTTTATCAAATGTGCATGATTTAGGAAAGAACGGTACCTTCGGCTTGATCGGAGTTCGTAGAAAATAGGTGCGAGTACTTGGATCGCATATCCGCCTCAGCATCCCAAGTTGCACCCTCAACAGATTAGTTTCGCCACAACACCTTGACCAAGGGAACTTCTTTGTTCCTTAGTCTTCGAACACTGAAATAAAGAATCCCAACAGGAATCTCATCAAAAGAAAGATTTTCTTGAATGTCAGCACTCACAGAGGAATCCACTACCAAAGCATCGCTAATATTCTTTCTAAGCATGGAGACATGGAATATTGGATGAACAGAGGACAACTCAGAAGGAAACTCGACCACATAAGCTACCTTACCAAAACAGCTAAGAATTTTGTAAGGACCAACATAACGGAGACTAAGCTTCCCCTTCTTTCTGAATCTCTTCACCCCCCTCATAGGTAAAATTTTCAGATACACTGGGTCACCAACTTCAAACTCAAGGTCTCTCCTTCTAACATCCACATATGACTTCTGATGACTCTGCGTAGTTTTTAACCTTTCCCTAATCAACTTAACTTTTTCCATAGCCTCAAATACCGAATCAGGACCACTCACAGCCACTTCACCTACCTCAAACCAACCTATGGGTGATCTACACTTTCTCCCATATAAGGTTTCAAATGGAGCCATGCCAATACTAGAGTGGAAACTGTTACTGTAAGAAAACTCTATCAACGGTAAGTGATCATCCCAACTTCCCTTAAAGTCAAGTGCATAAGCTCTCAATATATCCTCTAAGGTCTGGATGGCCCGCTCAGCTTGACCATCGGTCTGCGGATGAAAAGTAGAACTCAAAAGCACTTGGGTACCAAGACCCTTCTGAAAAGCTTTCCAAAATTACGAAGTGAACTGAGTACCCCTATCCGAAATGATAGACAAGGGAACTCCATCTAGTCTGAATAGCTCTCAGATATACAATCTAGTGTAATCCTCAGCAGTATATGAAGTATGAACAGGCAAGAAATGAGTAGACTTAGTCAACCTATCAACCACAACCCAAATGGAATCATGATGGCATCGAGAAGGAGGTAAACCAATCACGAAGTCCATATTTATCTCTCCCCACTTCCAGGTGGGAATACTAAATTCTTGCATCATACCACCAGATCTTTGGTGTTCAACCTTAACCTATTGGCATGTTTCACACTTAGCTACAAACACTGCTATATCTTTCTTCATGCCATCCCACCAATAGATTTTCCGCAAGTCTCGGTACATCTTGGTGACACCAGGATGAATAGAATATCGTGCCCCGTGCGCTTCAGCCATAATCCTCTATCTCAGATCATCAACATTCGGGACACACAATCTACCCTGTAATCTCAACACACCATCTCCCCCTGTGGATAAAACCTCTACTTTTTGGTCCTTGACTGACTCCTTTAGTCTGACCAAACTAGCATCTAAGTATTGCTTTTCCTTCACTTTCGAAACCAAGAAGGACTCGGAACTACTCTGACCCCCTATACTACCTTCAGCAAAGTCAAACAACCTAACCCCCAATCTAGCCAAACAATGTACATCACGAGCCAACTCTTTCTTTCCTTCTACCGCATGCGAAACACTACCCATGGACACTCTACTTAGGGCAATCGCCATAACATTGGCCTTGCCCGAATGGTACGGCACACTTATATAATAGTCCTTTAACAATTTTAACCATCGTCTCTGCCTAAGATTTAATTCTCTCTGGGTAAACACATACTGGAGACTCTTATGATCAGTGAAAACATCAACATGGACACCATACAAATAGTGTCTCCAGATTTTCAAAGCAAACACAACAGCAGCCAACTCAAGGTCATAGGTGGGGTAATTTTTCTCATGGGGTTTCAACTGTCTAGAAGCATAAGCTATCAGCTTACCCTTCTGCATCAATACGCAACCCAACCTAACTCTCAAAGCATCACAGTATACCACAAAACCATCAACACCATCAGGCAAAGTCAAAACAGGGGCTGAAGTGAGTCGAGTCTTCAACTCCTAAAAACTCTTCTCACAAGATTTGAACCATAATAACTTCACTTTCTTTTGGGTCAACCGAGTCATAGGAGATGCTATAGAGGAGAAACCCTCAACAAAACGGCGGTAATAGCCAGCTAAACCCAAGAAACTTTGGATATCAATCGGAGAAATAGGTCTAGGCTAATTTCTAACAGCTTTGGTCTTTTGGGAATCAACTCTAATACCCTCGAAAGACATGATATGACCCAGAAAAGCAACTGACCTTAGCCAAAACTCACACTTACTAAACTTGGCAAACAACTTGTGACCTCTAAGGTTTGGAAGAGAGTTCGGAGATGATCAGAATGTTCATCCTCACTACGGGAGTACACCAGTATATCATCGATGAACACTATGACAAACATATCCAGATATGGTCTGAACACTCGATTCATGAGGTCCATGAAAGCTGTTGGGGCATTAGTTAACTCGAAAGACATAACAAGAAACTCAAAATGGCCATAACGAGTTCAAAAAGCAGTTTTTGGGATGTCACACTCCCTAACTTTGAGTTGATGATAGCCGAAATAAAGGTCTATCTTTGAGAAATAATTTATACCTTGCAATTGGTCAAACAAATCATATATTCTCGGAAGGGGGTACTTATTTTTTACAGTGACTTTATTCAGTTGGCGGTAATCAATACACATTTGCAAAGAGCCATCTTTTTTTCTCACAAACAACACAGGAGCACCCCAAGAAGAAACACTAGGCCTTATGAAACCCTTATCTAGTAGATCTTTGAGTTTTTCTTTCAACTCCTTATGTTCTGCAAAGGCCATATGGTAAGGAGGAATAGAAATGGGCAGAGTATCGGGAAGAAGATCAATCTCGAACTCTATCTCTCTATCAGGAGGTATCCCTGGAAGATCATCCGAAAAGACATCAGAAAACTCATTTACAATATTAACAGATGGGAGATTTGGAGTCTCAGACTTAGTGTCTTTGACTCTAACCAAATGGTAAATACACCCCTTGGAAATAAGCTTTCTAGCTTTGAGGTAAGAGATAAAATGACTCTTGGATGACACAGAATTCCCAGACCACTCAAACATGGATGCACTCGGAAACTGAAACTTGACCACTCAGGTCCGATAATCAATAGAGGCATAAGAAGAATACAACCAGTCCATACCTAAAATCACATCAAAATCTACCATGTCTAACTCAATTAGATCAGCCAACAAGACTCTATGAAGAACGGTAACAGGACACTTTTTATACACTTTCTGGGCAATAATCACCCACTGGGGTAGAAACTAGGATAGGCTAAGGAATAATCTCCGAACTCATTTCAACATTCACAGCAATCAAAGGTGTAACATATGAGAAACTGGATCTAGGATCCAATAAAACATACACATCAAACTGAAATATATGAAGCATACCAGTAATAACATCGAGAGAGTCCTCCTATTCCTGGCGGGACGGTAAAGCATAGAATCTATTCTGCCGCTTCCCACCAGCATTGCTAGAAGAGGTACCCTGAGCTGGGGCTTGGCGAGTCGCTGGAACTGGAGCACTAACAGTCTGAGTCTAGGTCTGAGGGCGATAGTCACGACGCCCTTGTCCATCCTGTGGAAAATCTCTAACTCTATGACCTATGTTACCACACCAAAAAAAACCCCTCTTCTCACCCCAACACTCACCTGAATGAGCCCTACCACACTTAGGACACAAGGGAAGATTTGGCTTACTGCCAGCACTGTACTAGGACCTGGATGCATATAAACTGCTACCTTGCTCCTGCCTACCTCTAGGCATGGGAAGACTAGCAGATAATGGTGCTAGCATAGATAAATGATCCTGATACTAAGGGCGACTCCCTCCCTGCGATCTAGTCTAACCCTGTCCGTGCTGCTCGGACCTAGCTCTCTTATTCTCTCTTATTCTCTCTCTCTCTCCCCTCAATCTTGTCTGCCTCAAACTTTTGGGCATGATTCATCAGCCTAGAAAGATTCATCTCACTATTCAGCACAGTAGACCTACATTCCTTAACCACATAACTAGACACTCCAGTAACAAACTTACTCATACTAGACTGATTATCAGCCACTAAGTCAGGAGCATACTTGGCCAACTGATTAAACTTTAGACAGTACTCCCTAACAGTCATAGAGCCCTGTCGCAGGTTCATAAACTCTTCCACCTTCGCCTCTCTCATCTCCAAAGGGAAAACCTTATCCAGGAATGCATCTTGGAACTCTTGCCAAGTTGTAGGGACAGCTCCCTCACCTCTATCTTTCCTCCAAGCAACAACCCAGTCATAAGCAAGGTCTTTCAACCTATATGCAGCCAACTCAACACTATGTTCCTCAGATACATGCATCATCCGAGTAATCTTCCGCACCTCCTCTAAAAATAATTGTGGATCCTCATCAGATTTGGACCCATAGAATTCCGGCGGATTCATCCGTATGAAGTCATGAATCCTGGCAGCAGCTGAATCACCTCCCTGCTGTTGTGGAGCTGGGGCCGAGTTGGCCTGAACATTTGCAGTAACAGCTTGGTCCAATGCCTGAAAGGCTACCCGAATTCATCATAAGACATATTTTCATTCAATGGGTCAGCGGGTTGAGATTGCTGACCATCATTATTTCCTCTTGCTCGATATAGAGGCATATTTCTGAAAGAGAAGAGCATGAATCAATATCAGAGAGAGACACTTTAAGAACGATAGACTTCTGAAAGAAAGAATCACACTTTATCCTAAAACGTCTTGTAGCCTCTTGCTCATAGATGTGGCGTGCTACACATCGAGGATCAAGCCTCTACTTAAGGCGGCTTGTCAGACTCCCTAGGATATCTTAAAACCTTAGGCTTTAATACCAAGTTTGTAACGCCCCGAAAAATGGGTCCAAGAGCGTCACACGGTGCTTGAGGCTACGAGTAGCCCCAAGCTAACCCTTTGAGACATTTTCATTCAGTTCAACACAAATCAATGGGGTTTCCATAAATAACCCTCAAATACTAATAGAGTAATATCATCCAAGAATAAAAGAATTTTAGAAAGATAACAAAATACGACTTATTAGTCAACTCCCAACATCTATACTAGTATGACAAACCTCTAAGAAAATCAATAAAACCAGCGAGCCATTGAGACATGCCCCAACCGATTCATACTAAGTTATCAAATGTAAACAATCCCGTGAAACCAACATCAAACATCACTTCCTCAAAACATGAGGACTCACCACAATAGAAGATATAGAACAGCGTGCCCAAAGAATCACTGTCGAACCTAGAACTGAGCACCAGAACCTATATTCCAAGGAAATGCAGCCCACATCCAAAGATGTGGGTCAGTACCATAGAAAGGAACCAAGTATATGGGGGTGTATGCAGTTGTATAAACATTATCATCATAAATATTTATAAGAAATATGCAGGATGTATGAAAGACTCACATAGCCCAAAGAAAATCATGATAATCATGAGAGGATGAAATAAGTACAATAACACATGTGAGTCATCGTATAATTTGTCATTCACTTTTAGTTCATCAAGACTATCAATTCTTATAATGTAAATATCAATTAAATCTTTTGAAAGAATAACTTTCACAATTCCACTTTCAAATCACTTCACCATTCACCATAGATACAAGGAAACAGACACACACTGGGAGATCCTATAACCGACATAAACCATGTGAGCTACATGGAGTCCAACTTACAACCCAAGTTGGGGAGAGCCGTCCTATCCTTGCCATCGGAGTAGGAATATCAATATCAAATCCACATAAACTAGTGATCACTATATAAATCAGCCTTAGGCTTACTCCTACTGGGGCACGTAGTTTTAGGGAAGTAAGGTCGCTTTATACCTCCCACTCGGTGCTAAAGATTTCTCCCGAACATAGCTCAAATCATTTCAAAGACAATCCACAACAAAATAATTTCAGTAATATATAAATATACATCGGGAGCCATCATGCTTCCCATCTATCAAAATCAACCACGTTTTGGATTTCTTTCACACTCGAGTTCAAAACAACTCCATTAAGACTAAAAGGTCAAATCATTCAAAATATCTCAAATATTCAAAATCAACGTGCTTATAACACACACTTTCTCAAAAAAAACACAATTTTCAATGGGGATTCACGAGCCAAATATCAAAATCTTGATAAATATCGTTTAAGATTCATGCTTTATATCTCCACACATGTAAATTCATCTTTCAAAATCATAAACAACAAGATTTCATAATAATCATCATAAGATATGGGTTCATGCTTCAAATTTGTAAAAAAACAAATAAAAATCATGCCTTTATAAAGAAAATTACTTTTGGGCACAAGAACGAAAGAGAGTTCTTGTTGAAAAACCCCACATACCTTGAATGATGAACTTTAGATCGATACTAATTGTTAAGATGTTAATCATGCCTTTGAATGATGGTTCTTGGAGTTCTTCAACTAGGAACTTGGAATCTTGAATAAATTTGCAGAATTAAAGGTGAACTTTGGAGGTTCTTGAAGTTGGATGTGGGAGCTTAGGGTTTTTTTTTTTAGGGAATTTGATGAAATATAACATATAATGCTTCTAATAGGCTTTAATATAGGGTTTGGATGGATTTTGAGTAATGGAGAATGACCAAAACGCTCCTAAAAATCAAATAAATTCTCGAATCTGTCCTTTGGTGGATTGTTTTGATAGTTTGAAGTAGATCAATCATAACATTTTACTTCGATATCCAAATAAGATGAAACCAATTTTATTCAAAAGAGGACTATTGTATCTTTCCGTTGATATATAGTATCTCACCCAGATCATTGTGTACGAGGAGTTATAATCATTTGAATTTGACCCAAAAATTCTCTTATGATAGGCTGAAGTAGATCGACCATAACTTTTTGCTCCAATAGACAAATTGTATGAAACCAATTTCATTAGAAAGAGGACTCGCAGAGATTTCCGTTGATATATAGTAGATCACCCAAATCATTATGTACAAGGAGTTATGATCATTTTAATTTGGAGAAAAAATACGCCAGGCCTCAGTACTTTTTCCTGCACGTTTTACTGTTCACTACTATTCACGGTTCAATCAGAATGTTCATAACTCGTTGCTCGGGTGTCCATTTTTGATGATCCACATATCGTTGGAAAGATTATTTGATACTCTACGCAATAGTGGGTCATAATCTAATACATTCCTCACAAAAAATTTATAATTCTTTCTAGAAGATAGAACCCAACACGTTTACGCATAAAATTTCAACAAAAAATTTCCCAGGGTATTACATATTCCCTATTCAGAGGATCGACATTCAGAATAGCCTTTCTTATGAAGAAATTTTAGTTGAAATCTAAGACTATCAGACTCGTCATTTGAAGAACAAAGAAGTCCCTCTAGTCAAGGTTCTTTGGCAAAATCAGTCTCATGAGGGAGCTATTTGGGAAGCAGAAGCAGATATGCGTACCAAGTATCCTAACATATTCCCTGCCAAATTAGATCAAGCTCAAGGTAATAGTTCTCCTTGAGCTTCTTCAGTTTTATGTTCATGTTCCCATCATAAACTTGGTATCCACTACCATTACAAACTCAGTCATGCATTCATGTATCAGTTCAGTAATCAAGCATCAGCTATGCATTCTCATCTTGAGAAACTCAGTTATTAGATTACTCAATTATGCACTCATGTATCTGTTATCCATGCATCAAATATGAATGAGTTCAGTATATTTAGCATGTCAGTCATGAGATCAGATTTCAGTCATTCAAGTTCAATTCATGTTCAACTTGTCTTTTATCACCTTTCAGTTGATTTCTCATTTAAGGACAAATGTTCTCAAGGGGGAGATATTATAAGACCCCATAAAATTCTTAGTCCGAAGTTTAGCTCATTTGGCTTTACAATCCTCAAGACTTAGAAAAAACAATTAAGTGTTCAACACTTAGTCTCATTTTAGACCTCATAACTTTGGAAATTTATTTGATGACCTTTCTGACCTTCGTTTTTAGATTTTCAAGTTGTATTGTGGTGGAGCAAGGTCGTAGGACATTCCGGGTAAGTTTTGGAATTTTTTGGATTGTATAAGGGCGTGTTTGGGTTTCCAAAATAGTAGCTCGGGGCGATTAGTCCACGTCGCCCCAGCTATAGCAGTGCACTAGGCCAGGCACCGCCTGGTGGAGAGCGGGCTATAGGCCAGGCGCCGCCCGTTGGATAGCGAGCTATAAGCCAGGTGCCGCCTACTAGATCGCCCCAGGCCAAAATCCTCCATTCAAGCTCTGTGACCTTAAGGGCATCTTGGTCAATTTCCATCCATATATAAGTCCGAAACACGGGATTGAGGCCCCAAATCAGCCCTTTACATTACTTTTTATCAAACTTAACTCAAGAACAACAAAGAACAAGTCTAGGTTTCAATTGGGGGTTTCAAATTCCAAGAAAATTCAACCATAAAGTTCACGAATTCTTAATCTAAGGTATGCATAGTGTTCATCTATGGATCCTTTTCATTCATAGAGCTAAAGAACCATGTTTTAAATACTATTTTGTGAAAATTTTGTGGTGCTTTGAGCATGTACATGTTGATGATTATAGTTTAAGTTTCAAGATGATAACTAAAGGTGTTTTCATGGAATATATATGGTTGTTAGTTGAAAACTATGAACTTTAGGTGGTGTAATATGGTGCAAGTTATGAAACAGGCCTATGCCTTAAACAATGTATGCAAGGTGTTTTAAAAAAGGCTTAGGATGCTACAAAGTCATTTTTACATGGTTTCATGATATCTAAATGACAAGTCCATGATAGCTATATAGTTCAAATGTGAATCCCATGTTATTGATATGTTGCTATTATTGTGGTATGAAGCATGTATGATAATGGAGATATAAAATATGTACACAAAATATATATCCATGTATTCCTTGCAATGTTTAAGATGTTAAATAACTACATGAAGTATGATATCCCCTACTTATGATATTTTGAATTATGGACTCAAATCTTGTGATCAAGTCATGTCATGTGTGTAAGTTTTCTTCTATCTAGTCCTGGGGGTATTTATACCCGAAAAATATAGTTGTGTTCCTAGATCCATGTCATGTTGTCATGATAATCTCAGTCAAGATATATTCTATAGAACTCGGTCAATTATATGACTCAGGAAAACCTTAGAAATCTAATGATCTCAGTTAACTCTCAGATAGTAGTATTATTCCGTCAGTCAACGGAAGTCAGTTAATCAGTCCATGTACAGTTAGTTAAATCATGTTCAGTTTCTTGAGATGGGAGTAGAATTTAGCACCGAATAAACCCAAGGATGGGAGCTCACCTAGCAGTTTAGGGTATGATTCTTAGGAGTCATCCTTGTGTTTCAGAACTATGTAGCCAGCATAGATTAAGACATCTTAACCTGTCAGATTAGGGTTGATGAGGTAGCTTAACCTGTCATTATAGGGTTCCCACCTCTCTTATTTTGAGTACCTGCCAGCTAAGGGTCACTCACAGCTGTCCTTACCAGTGGTGCAGTGTTGACACCCCTCTAGTCGGGGCAGAGATTGGACCTCAACCTAGCTATATGCGCCATTAGGGCATTTTGGTTAAACAAGTACCTCCCATAATTTCAGACTCGATCTTAGTAAAAGAAGTCAGATAGTTCTTCAGATATCAGTATACCAAGACTATTACATATAGTTAAATTCAGTTATAGCATGGAACTCAGAAAGTTCCATCAGATTCAAGACTGTTAGACACAGTCGCCCATGTTATCAGAACTACAGTTTCGGCCATGTCAGTTATTAGTGAACCATGTATTAGTGTACAGATTTAGGTATCATGTACCCACAATCTCAGTTACTATGTATGCATGTTTGTACTCTTACGTTCATATTGGTCAGTTAGTTAGGATTATTCATGCATGTAACCCTTTACATTAGCCTTCCTCACTCGTATACTCAATACTCCAGTTGTACTGATGTATATACGCTATGGTGCTTTCTTTTCATGTTACACCATAGGTTCAGAGACAGGAGCTCCAGATCAGCCGTAGAATTCCCAGTGCAGAGTTGCAGTGAGTCCTCACCCATTTGAGGATGATATTATTTTATTTCATTTATTTATTTTTTCAGCTCAGTTTTGCTACACGGAGTTAGTTGGAGACATATTCCTTTAAATCCTTATTCAAATAGTACTTAAAGGCTTTCAAATTCAGTATTCAGACTTATGTTCATTTTGATTTAGACTTTATTGGTTTTGTCACCCACATGGATGTTATATTATTTCAGTCGAACCTTATGGACTATTGCGCATATTTTTCCGCATTATTACATTATATATTGCAGTGTACAGGTACAGATATTAGTCATGGGTTAGCTTGTGGTTCTTTGGGGTCATAAGTACCGTGTAGCATTTTGGTTCAGAAAATTGGGGTATTACAAACTTAATATCAGAGCTTAAGATTCAATAGAATCCTAGGTAGTCTAAAAGCCGCATCTAGTAGAGTCTTGTACATGGGTGTGTTGCGCGCCACATTTATGTGCAAGAGGCTATAAGATATTTTAGCAACAGTTTCCCTTCTTTTAGTATTCATGTCTTGCTAGTGAGCATAATCTCAAGTTAAACTCTCAATCTAATCCGTTCTCCTTTTATTTCAGAATATGCCTCCAAATAGAAGAAACCAGCCAGCTCCTCAGCCCGAAGATCCTTTGGGAGAACATATTTCTCATGCGGAGTTTAGAGCTACATTAACCACACTTGATCAGTCTATGGATGCCCAGAATGAATGGCCACCAGTTATTTCGGCCAATCCAGTGGCCAATTTTGCAGCAGCTAGGATTTGGGACTTTACTCGAATGAACCCTCCATCTTTCTTTGTGTCTAAGTCTAATGAAGACCCTAAGGAGTTTATTGACCAAGTCCAGATGTTCATTGACATTATGGGAGTTAACTCTGTTCAGAGTGCTGAGTTATCCACATACCAATTACAGGATATTGCTCACACTTAGTACAAACAGTGGAAGTTCGAGAGGTTAGAGGATGCAATTCCTATAGAGGGAGAGGAATTTGTCACGGCTATCTTAGATAGATTCTTTCCCCAAGAGCTGAGGAAGGCCAGTTCTTAAGCTCATCAACCTTAGCCAGGAAAATATGATGGTTAGAGAGTATTCTCTCATATTTACTCAGCTAGCGAGATATGCCCCTTATGTGGTTGTAGACAACAAGGCTAAGATGAGCAAGTTCATGTCAGGGGTGAATGATAGCATGGTAAATGAGTGTAGGTTTGTGATGCCAAATAGAGATATGACCTTAGCTAGACTCATGACATATGCTCAGTAGATAGAGGAGCAGAAGGTTAGGACTAGAGAGAGGCAGAACAAGAGAGCAAAGACATGCAATTTCGGTTTTGCTCAACCCAAATCAGAAAGAGGAAATTTTTTGCAGTTTTGTCCTAAGTCAACAGCTCCAGCTCCTTGTTCCTCCAGTGCCCCAGTGCCAAAATTTAGAGACGACAATAGAGATAGACCACCAAGCTCTAAATCTCAGGGTAGTGTTAGTAGTATTCGTACTTATCCTCAGTGTCAGACTTATGGTAAGCACCATCAGGGTGTGTGTAAAGCGGGTCAAGGCATTTATTTTGGTTATTGTAAGTTAGGCCACAGAGTTAGGGACTGTCCTCATCCAGGTCCTCAGGGTCAGCAAAATCATTCCACAGCTCCATCCGGTCACCCGAACCAGCAGGGTGCCACTTCCAATGCTATTAGTGGGTAACACCCAAATAGACTCTATGCTCTTCAAACCTGACTAGACTAGGATAATTCTCCTGATGTTGTTACTAGTACGTTACTGATTTTCCATGTTCATGTTTATGCTTTGCTGGACCCAGGTGCACCCTTTTATTTTGTCACTCCACACATAGCAGGCGATTTTGGAATCAGTCCTAAAATTTTAGCAGAGCCCTTTTTAGTATCTACCCCAGTGGGTAAAACTATCAAATCTCGATGGGTATACAGGAACTGCCCGATTATGATGTTTCAGAAATCCATGTCAGCAGATTTAGTCGAATTAGAGATGACTGATTTTGATATCATTCTCAGAATGGATTAGCTTTATTTCTGCTATGCCACAGCCGACTAAAAAAATAGGATAGCTCAGTTTCAATTCTCGAATGAGCCCGTCCTAGAGTGGAAGAGTAGTAATTTATCTTTCAGGGGTCAGCTTGTTCCTACCTTTGGGCAAGGAAAATGATTTCTAAGGGGTGTGTGTTTAAGGTGTAGATGACTTGAGGCAGCGAATTCTTGCATAAGCACATGGTTTGCGATACTCTATTTATCCATGGTCCACTAACATGTACCACAATTTGTGGGAGATCTATTGGTGAAGTGGGATAAAAAGAGATATTACAGAGTTTTTAGCTAAGTGTTGTACATATCAGCTGGTTAAGATAGAGCATCAGAAGTCTAGTAGTCTCATGCAGGAGTTCATCATTCCTATTTGGAAGTGGGAAGAAGTAAACATAGATTTCGTGATGGGTTTGCCTCGCACTCGTCATCAGCATGATTCAATTTGGGTCATTATAGATAGGATAACCAAGTCAGCTTATTTCCTTCCATTTCGTACTTCTTATTCAGCTAAGGATTATGCCAAACTCTACATTATGGAGTTGGTTAGATTACACGGTATTCTCTCATCTATCATCTCAAACAGAGGTACCCAGTTCACCTCTCACTTCTTGAAAGCATTCCAAAAGGGTCTCGATACCCAAGTCCATCTAAGTACAGCATTTCATCTTCAGATATATAGTCAAGTAGAGAGGACCATTCAGACTCTTAAAGATATGCTTAGGGCGTGTGCCATTGATTTCAAGGGAAGTTGGGATGACCACTTGTCTTTGATTGAGTTTTCATACAATAATAGATATCATTCTAGCATTTAGATGGCTCCGTTTGAAGCTCTCTATAGTTGGAGGTGTAGATCTCCAATCGGTTGGTTCGAAGTTCGTGAGGCCTCAGTCATAGGTCCTGACTTGCTATTTGATGCCTTAGAAAAAGTTCAGTTGATCAGAGAGAGACTCTAGGCTGTCAGAGCTGATAGAAGTCTTATGTAGATATTCATAGAAAAGATCTCGAGTTCAAGGTCAATAACTATGTCTTTATTAAGATCTCTCCGTGAAGGGAGTGAAGAGGTTCGGTAAGACAGGAAAACTTAGTCCCCAATATGTTGGTCCCTTCAGGATTCTCAGTCTCTTTGGCAAGGTAGCTTATGAGCTTGTATTTTCTTGAGATCTAGCCTCAGTTCATCTAGTCTTCTATGTTTCTTTGCTCAAGAAATACATAGGTGACCCAGCAGTTGTAGTCCATATTTAGAGTATCGACATTCAAAATATCCTCTCTTATGAAGAGATTCCAGTTGATATCTTAGACTATCAGACTCATCATTTGAGGAACAAAAAGTCCCTCTAGTCAAGGTTCTTGTGCGAAATTAGTCTCATAAGGGAGCTACTTAGGAAGCAGAAGCAGTTATGCATACCAAGTATCCTCACCTCTTCCCCGCCAACTCAGATCAAGGTCAAGGTAATAGTTCTCCTTAAGCTTATTCAGTTTCATGTTCATGTTCCCATCATAAACTTGGTATTTATTACCATTGCATACTCTATTATGCATTCATGTATCAGTTCAGCTACCATGCATCAGATATGCATTCTTATCTTGAGAAACTCAGTTATCAGATTACTTAGTTATGCACTCATGTATCAGTTATCCATGCATCAGATATGCATGAGTCCAGTATATTTAGCAGTCAGTCATGAGATGAAATTTCAGTCATTCATGTTTAATTCATGTTCAGCTTGTCTTTTATCCCTTCTCAGTTGATTTTTTATTTAAGGATGAATGTTCCCAAGGGGGAGATATTGTAAGAGCCCAAAAAATTCTAAGTCCAAAGTTCAGCTCATTTGGCTTTACAAGCCTCAATACTTAGAAAAAAATTTTAAGTGTTCAACACTTAGTCTCATTTTAGACCTCCAAACTTTGAGGATTTATTTGACGACCTTCCCGACCTTCGTTTTTAGATTTTCGATTTGTGTTACGATGGGATAAGGTCGTAGTACATCGCGGTTAAGTTTTAGAATTTTTAGGATAGCGTAAGGGCATGTTTGGGTTTCCAAAATAGTACCTCGGGGCGATTAGCCCACGTTACCCCAATTATAGCAGTGCACTAGTCCAGGTGCTGCCTGGTAGATCGTGGCTATAGGTCTGGCGCCGCCTGTGGATAATGGGCTATCAGCCAGGCGCGGCCTGCTACATCGCCCCAAGCCAAAATCTTGCATTCCAGCTCTGTGTCCTTGAGGGCATCTTGGTCAATTTCCATCCATGTATAAGTCCCAAACACGGGATTGAGGCCCTAAATCAGCTCTTTACATTACTTTTTATCAAACTTCACTCAAGAATAACAAAGAATAAGTCTTGGGTTCAATTAGGGGTTTCAAATTCAAAGCAAATTCAACCGTAAAGATCACAAATTCTTAATCTAAGGTATGTGTAGTGTTCATCTATGGATCCTCTTTGTTCATAGAGCTCAAGAACCATGTTTTAAATACTATTTTGTGAACTTTTTGTGTTGATTTGAGAATGTACATGTTGATGACTGTTGTTTAAGTTTCAAGATGATATCTAAAGGTGTTTTCAAGGAATATATATGGTTGTTAGTTGAAAACTACGAACTTTAGGTGGTGTAATATGGTGCAAGTTATGAAACACACCTATGCCTTAAAGAATGCAAGCAAGGTGTTTGATAAAAGGCTTAGGATGCTATAAAGTCATGTTTACAAGGTTCCATGATATCTAGATGACAAGTCCATGATAGCTATATACTTCAAATGTGAATTCCATGTTATTGATGTGTTGCTATTGTTGTGGTATGAAGCATGTATGATAATGGAGATATAAAATATGTACACGAAATATATATCCATGTATTCCTTACAATGTTTAAGATGTTGAATAACTACATGAAGTATGATATCCCCTACTTATGATATTTGGAATTGTAGACTCAAATCTTATGATCAAGTCATGTCATGTGTGTCTGTTTCCTTCTATCGAATCCTGGGGGTATTCATACCCAAAAAATATAGTTGTGCGCTTAGATCCATGTCATGTTGTTACGATAATCTCAGTTAAGCTATATTTTATAGAACTCAGTCAGTCATGTGACTTAGGAAAACCTCAAAAATCTTATGATCTCAGTTAATTCTCAAATAGTAGTATTATTTCGTCAATCAATAGAAGTCATTTAATTAGTCCATGTACAGTCAGTTAAATCATGTTCAGTCTCTTCAGATGGGAGTAGAAGTTAGCACCGAGTGAACCCAAGGATGGGAACTCGCCTACCAGTTTAGGGTGTGATTCTTAGTTGTCATCCTTGTGTTCCAGAACTATGTAGCCAGCATAGGTTGAGACATCTTAACCTTTTATATTAGGGTTGATGAGGTGGCTTAACCTAAGGTTCCCACCGCTCTCATTTTGAGTACCTTCCAGCTAAGGGTCACTCACAGTTGTCCTTACCAGTGGTGCGGTGTTGACATCCCTCAAGTCGGGGCAGAGATTGGACCCCAACCTAGATATATGCGTCATTGGGGCATGTCGGTTAAACAACTACCTCCCACAGTTTTAGACTCAGTCTCAGTAAAAAAACTCAGATATTTCTTTAGATATCAGTATACCAAAACTGTTAGACACAGTTAAATTTAGTAATAGTATGGAACTCATAAAGTTCCATCAGATTCAAGACTGTCATACACAGTCGCCCATGTTATCAGAACTACAATTTCAGCCATGTCAGTTATCAGTGAACCATGTATTAGCGTATAGATTTATGTATCATGTACCCATGATCTCAGTTACTATGTATGCATGTTTGTACTTTTACGTTCATATTGGTCAGTTAGTTAACATTATTCATGCATGTAACCGTTTGCATTAGCCTACATCACTCGTATACTCAGTACTCCAGTTTACTGACGCATTTGCACAATGGTGCTTTATTTTTATTTTACACCATAGGTTCATAGACCCGATCTCCATATTAGCCGTCGCATTCCTGCCGCAGAGTTGCTGTGTGTCCTCATCCATTCAAGGATGATATTATTTTATTTTATTTATTTTTTTTAGCTCGGTTTTTCTAGACGAAGTTAGTTGGACACACGTTCCTTTAACTCCTTATTTAGACAATACTTAGAGGCTTTCAGATTCTGTATTCAGACTTATGTTTAGTTTTGATTTAGACTTCAATGGTTTTGGGTATTTTTCACCCACATGGATTTTATATTATTTCAGTTGAACCTTATGGCATATTGTGCATGTTTTTCCGCATTATTACATTATATATTGCAGTGTACAGGTACAGATATCTGTCATGGGTTCACTTGTGGTCCTTCAGGGTCATAAGCACCATGTAGAATTCTGGTTCAGAAAATTGGGGTGTTACACCATATCATTATCCTCCCCCTTTTTTTAGAAAACTGAGACCCCTTACCTTACCTATATCCTTCCCATAACAATAGTACTGGAATGGCGTGACAGACTTGTCACCAACCGATAAGGAGTGAAACTTCCAAAATATGATAAGCGGAGATCGGTGGGACTCTATGAGGAAAACCAAAAGTTATGACTCTTGGTAAGGCATTCTTTATTTTCATCAATGTTTGGTTTTTCCTTTTCACAACCTTATTTGATTAAGGATAATATGGGGAAGTAGTTTGATGGGCAGTTCCATTTTCTACACATATCTCAACAAAAGTAGATTCATATTCTCCACCCTTATCACTTCTTATTGTTTTGATCCTTTTATCCAACTGATTTTCAACTTCTATTTTATATTGTATAAATTCATTTATTGATTAATCATTACCATTTATCAAATAAACACAATAATATCTAGTGTCATCATTAATAAAATCTATAAAATACTTTTTCTCACCACGAGATGGTGTTGACTTATATCACAATTGTCTATATGGATTAAGTCTATGGGATTTGAATTCCTTCAAACAAAGTTATGTGGATGTTTAGCATACTTAGATTCCACACATATTTAATGCTTTAATTTATTTCACTCAAAGTTAGGCAACACTGCAAACTAATTAGTTTTCACAACATTTTGTAATTGACATGTCCTAAACGGCTATGCAGTAAATCATTTGACTCAAGCAAGTAATAAGAAGCCTAAACATTCTTCATCTCAACAACCATTATATCAAGTTTGAAAAGGCTCTCATTGAGATAGGCCTCTCCTATATGTATTTCATTCTTGCTTATTACAGCTTTCTCCAAAACAAACACTCACTTTTAACAAGAAGTGTTATCGACACTATGTTCCTCCTAATAGTAGGAACATGGAGAATATTGTTGAGAGTCAATACCTTGCCGGAAGTCATCCTTTAAGGAATATCTTCCCATTTTATTCAACCTTGGATATTGCATTAATTTCCATGAAAATCACTTCTTTGGGACCAACGTTATCATAAATAGCAAAAGATTCTTTATCCGCACAAACATGTCAAGTGGCTCCTGAATCAAACCACTGTTTATTCAGATATCCAACTAGATTGCTCGTAGTGATCATAGCACATAGATTTTTAGTCTTTCTTGCTGTTTTCAACATGTTTATCTGATTTCTTTTCTTGTTTTTACTCAGAACTTGACTATTTAGAGCTTTGTGGCCAGTATTTCTACAATTGTAGCACTTTCCTTTGAATGTTTACTTGTTCTGCTCTATCTCTTGTTCAAAAGACTTCTTTACTTCTTATTATTTGAAACATCATCTTGTGAACATTTGCATTTCAAGTTTGCTTAGCCAAAATAATACCATTTGCTGCCATTTTAGAAGTTCACACCAAAATATTTTTGATTTCTCTATCGTTCTCATTGGTAGAGCAATATCTAAACGACTTAATAACGCAATATTATTTGCCGTTGGGACAACACCATTCACAACCAAATCCATTTGTTGTTTAGTTTTATTCATTATTTTTCTGTCAATCTTTGACATACACATTAGTATTTCAGAATACTAACAATAAAGAGTTTAATCATTATCAAACTTATTTCTAGTCATCAATGAAGTTCTTGTATCTTCAAATAATCAACTGAATGAACTTTGAAACCTGATGAATTTTATATGAATTCAATTAGAATTAAATTCAAGAAGAGTGAAAACTCATATGTTTTAAACTCCAGAAATTAATACAGAGAGTTTACTGAAATAGTGAAGTTTTTATATTTTTCGAATCAAATTCCCACACTGATTTCTCCATGAAGTTCTTATATTCTTCTAAACGAGGGAGTAGAAATCAAAAGATTTTAATCTCCACAAAATCAGACTCAATACAGATTAACCAAGTACTTGATTTATAAAAGGTGACAAGAAAAATTTTCTTTCTTTCACCAAACAAGTACTTGATTTATAAAAGGTGACAAGAAAAATTTTCTTTCTTTCACCAAACAATCACAAAATACAAATATTTTTTATAAATTCCTTAAGATTGTTGTTTTTTCGGGTTTAGTAAAATCTATATTTTTCAAAAAGAGCTTCAAATACTTTCTCAAATAATCATATGAACAATCAAATAAAGTTTAAACTCTAAATTTATTTATGAAGTTTCAAGAACTTCAAACACAAGTTCAAACTGTTGAAGAATTATCAATATGAATTTCAAACTATTTTCTGGAAAAATAGTAAAATCAACTTTAAGAAAAAAGAGATGAAACAAAAGATGTAGAACCAAGTCCACTGATTTCACGGTGTGTCCTTAAGGAATTTATTCCCCTCAAATACCCGAGGTTATGAAATCTTTCCTCACAGATATAATGATCCATTTTTTAAAAATAGTGGTACCTCAAATTTTCAGAAACTTCAAACTCATTCAACGATTTGATAATTGCATAGAATATTTAGAAGAACATGATTGTTTTTTAAACTAAAAATCATGTCTTTACTTGAGGAAAAATTCAGGTATTTATAATCATCAAGGTGTTTCTTCATGAAGAGAAGCAATGGTTCAGAAAGGTGCATCTCTTCATAAAGGTGCAACTCTTTATAAAAGGTATAACTCTTCAGAAAAGCCACAACCATTAGAAATTTTATCCATCCAAAGTGAAAGGTGTCTATTCAAATTGCATTCTTTCTCTTGGTGAATTCCCAAAAAAAATTATCATTTTTCATTCACAACTTTTAAAATCCCAACCAAAATATGGTCATGTGATGTGAGAGAATAAAGTGGTAGATATGGGACATCAAAATAGAAGGAGAAGGGTTAAAAATCAGAGGAGATAAGGTAGAAGTAACAATAAAAGGAAATGTGATCTTCACAAAAAATTGCATCGCTGTAAACAAATATTTTCTTAGTGGCGAAATCCATGACTTTATATCACATTTTTCTTTAGGGTAGCCTAAGAAACACATTTTGTAGCTCTAGGATCAAACTTACCCCTCCCTTGAGATGATATGGAATAATAATAAAGACAACCAAAAGTTCTCAAAAGAATAACAAAAGGGTGACTGGTTAAACAATAGTTCATAGGGTGTCCTGTCATATAAAACTTTTGAAGGAAAAATATTGATTAGATATGTATCTATTAGAACACATTCACCCCAATAAGAAATGGGGATATGGGATTGAAATAACATATCTCTGGCAACCTTTAAAAGGTGCTTATGTGTCATTTCTACCACCTCATTTTTCTATGGGTGGCCATACAAATTTATTGGTGTAAAATTCCATGTTTTTGTAAATATGCAGCCTCCTGTGTTCCTTTATCAAGTTCCAAGCATTATCAGATTTATACACTTAACCTTCTTGTTGAAATATCTCACAACCATGGATAAAACAATCCTTCGAAACTAGGAAAACATTGCATTTAGTGCTTAATATATTTCTTTAGTTTTTATTAAACCAGTAAGGAAAAATAACATGGTTTTCTTAGCTTGAGGTCATATATGACAAATGAGAGTAGAATCAGAAGAAAATTTGATAAAATTAAAAGGTTTCATTGTTGATAAAAGAAAATGACCAAGTCTCATATGCCAAAGACTTTCATCTGAAATGCCCTACTAAGAACAGGACAAGAAACAAACTTAAATTTCTTCCATATGAAAAAGGAAAAAACTACTTAAAAGGATTTAAGCTAGTCTTAGAGTTAGTTGGCTGCCAAAGATATAATCCTTCTCTAAGCTCACCAGAAGCTACCGCCCTCTTCATTAAAAGGTCCTGTAAGAGAATTCACCAAAATTAATGTCACGATCCGAACTGGGGCCTTGGCTGCAGCGGGCATCCCAAGCCATCAAGGCCCCAGATACCCATGAAACTCCCCAACCCTCTAATGATATTATCCTCTTTGAGCCTATGCTCACACGACTTTATAATACGTCACTAGGGAGTAAGACTTCCTTACTTATATACCCAGCATCGCTCCTATATTTTGCCGATGTGGGACTCCTTCCAAAGTTGGGGTGTTACATACACCCCCCCCCCCCCAATGGACTCAGCGTCCTCGATAAGGTTTGCCCCACCGAATGGGATTTGTCTACATTCAGGACTGAGGTTTGCCCTGCCTTATTGGGATTTACCTAAACTCAGTTTAAAATCTAGTCTACATTGATAAGGCTAAAACAGAAGCAGCTCTGATACCATTCTATCACGACCCAAGAAGGGGCCCTGGCTGCAACGGGCATCCCAAGACATCAAGGCCCGAGATACCCCTAAAACTTCCAAACCCTCTAGTGATATTGTCCTCTTTGAGCCTAGGCTTGCACGTCTTTAAAACATGTCACTAGGAGTACGACATTCTTACTTATATACCTAATATCCCTCCTATGTTTTGTAGATGTGGGACTCCTTCCCAAGTTGGAATATTGCTTAATATGTCAGCGTAATTTTACAAGTGGAATTTTAAAAAGGGTAAGAGGTACGGAAAACTTATCCATATCCTTACTGGGTAAATAGGTTGTTTTTGATAGATCTTCAGCTCAAAAACTGAAGTTGTTCGAGATGTCAGTTCTCAGAGTCTATCACTTGAATTCGTCCCATTGGTTTGAAAGTTTCTTAATGTGGTCCTGACTGACTTACCCAGCATTCCTTGTAACACCCTGATTTTCTAAACTGGAATATTACACGGTGCTTATTACCCCGAATGACTACAAGCTAACCCATGACTGATATTTGTACCTGTACACTGCAATATATGAAGTAATATGCAGAAAAACATGAACAATAGTCCTTAAGGTTCAAATAAATAAAATATCTTTCAAACTTAATATCCATATGGGTGGAAAATACCCAAAAACAAATGAAGTCTGAATCAAATCTGAACTAAATCTAAAAGCCTCTAAATACTGTCTGAGTAAGGAGTTGAATGAACATGTCTCTAACTAACTCCATCTAGCAAAACTGAACTGAAATAATAAATAAAATAAAATAATATTGTCCTCGAATAGATGAGGACTCACTACAACTCTGCACTAGAATGCTACTATTGATCTGGAACACGTGCCTCTGAACCTATGGTGTAATATAAGAGAAAGCACCATAGCATAAATGCGTTAGTACATCTGAATGTACTGAGTATATGAGTGAGGTAGGCTAAATGCAAAGGGTTATATGCATGAACAATGCTAACTAATATGAACGTGAGAATACATACATGCATAAGCAACTATAACTGAACTCGTGGTGATACTGACTACTGAGTCTGAATACAAACAACATGACTTTACTGATACTGAGATACTAAATAGATGAATGACTATTTCTGACAGTTAGAATTATAAAAAACTAGTTTGATTGACTGTGTCTAACAGTCCTAAAATTGAATACTGATAACATAAGCTATGACAACTGACATAACTGATATAACTGTAATGGTCAACAAAACCGATGTACTGATACTGAGAAACTATATTTAACAGTCTGAGTTCTGATGGAACTATCTGAGTTCCATTCTATATGAAGTAACTAAATTTGAGATTAGTCCTATCTAGCGGGTGATCTTTAAATCTGATGATTCTAATACTGTTTAACTATAGTTAAGATCAATCCTATCTAATGGGTGATCTTGAAGTCTATTTATAATGATAAGGATTGATTGTCTCTAATAGTACTAAATTTGTACTTCTGAATTGACTGTATTTTATAGTCCTAAATCTATAACTAAAACTCTTGGATGTATTCATCTAACCGATATGCCCATGCTAAGCTGACTGGGGTCCAATCTCTACCCTGACTGGAAGGGTCTCAATACCGCACCACCAGTAAAGACAACTGTTGTAGAGTCAGTCCTAATCTAGCGTCCTAATATAGTGGGTGACTCCTGGGATCAGTCCTATACATATAAATATGCTAACGAGTGACTCCTGAGTAGGGGATTTCATACTACACTCGATTCTCAACATCTTATACATGGAAGGGGATGTGCACAACATGTATATACTCGCGTTGCTTCAACATCATGCTCATTCCGTATCACAACAATAACATAAAACAATAACGTGGAGTTCATGTGAAATCATAAATAATAGAACATGGGCTTGTAATTTAAACACTATTAAGTCATCAAAACATGAATTCTATCATTCTTGGCATTTTATCAAACACCTTACATGCACAAGTTTGGGCATAGGTGTACTTATCATTTTGACAATCTTAATTCATCCAAATTCATGGGTTTCAACTAACCTACTCACATACTTCATGAAAAATACATCAAGATACAACCTTGAATCCAAACAACAATCATCAACATAAATATAGTCATAACACAACAAGAAAACCACAATTTATAATTTAAAATATGATTCTTGAGCTCCATGGATGAACACTATGCATATCTTAAATCTTGATCTTGAAAGAGATTTAATGTTTGTTGAAGGTTCTTGAAGGAATCCTTAGGCTTGTTCTTGATTTTTCTTGACTAGGGTTTAACCCCTTTGGGAGAGAATGTTCTTGTTCTTGACGAGATGATCTTTAGAGAAAACCCTAATCTTGTGGTTGAGAGTGTATGAGAGAGCTTTTTGAGATATTTAACTAAAGAGAAAGAAAGATAATATGCTCCTTGAGGGTTATAAGTCGTGGGAAGTGAAGGAAAAGACCAAAATACCCTTGCAAAAATGTTCCTCAATTGCTGTAAAAAATAGCTGACGATATTCATGACAAGTTGTTATACTGGTGATAGGTAGTCACGAATTGTCGTCATATTGGTGATAGGCCATCACGAGCGTGATGTCTTGTCATAAAATGTCGTCACTGGGGGTGAAAGTCTACCCAAGGATAACAACATTAGTGATAGGCCATCACGGGCGTGACGGCTTGTCACAAATATCGTCAGTTTCCCAGCATGACATGCCGGAGTAAAATAGACATAACTCCTTGATCCGATATTGGATTTGGGTTAAATTAGTATCGTTGGAAATATAATTCAAAGATATTTCATTTGATATATATTAAGCCACCCAGTTCGTCATATGCAACTAGTTATGGTCGATTGAAGTTGACCCAAGTTTTGACGCTAACTAAAACTTGAACGATAGTCAAGCTTTCAACTTTTACTTGAGTTAGGGGACCTGTATGATCTAAATTCATGCTCAAATAGATTCTCACACTACATAATTGATTAACACACTAAATTTACATAGGATTTAAGGCTTTTGAAATGTCTATGCATAGGAATGGCAGATTTTCATTCTTGTCCAAAATGTGGGGTATTACATTCCTCCCTGGCATGTTATGCGCGCCTAATATGCCTACATGTTTGAGCCTTCAGGTATGGCCTTTACTTTTGCGGACGAAAGTGCTTTTAGTAGTGTATGTTGTAATGACCCTACGGTCATTCTCCTATATTTTCATATAATTTTAGTACTATCTAAATGTATTGTTGAATATTTAATTTAATTTTCCATTCGGTAGAAATATAATTTAGTACACTTTTAAAATATTTTCGATATTGATAAAATTCTTTAAGTAATGATATATTTATATCACTTTATAATAGACTTTTATGATTTATTAATATTTTAAGTGGAGATAGTAAATTTAGAAATGTCAAAATATTATTATTATATAATAGAGGTGTTGTGAGAAATAATTTTCTATTAATTTTGGTATATTCAATATATTGTAATTATTTTACAACGAATTTATTCAATACCTAAATATATATGCAATGTAGAGAAATTATTAATGTGGCAATATCACCACACACGTGGGAAATAATGGACCACGTGTTGCTGACACATGTCTTCAAACCTTAGGCCACTATATGGTAGCATTTGACCTTTTTAAATGTGAAAAAATAAGAAGAGTGAACTTTCATTCACTTTTTGTATACATATATACATGTTCATAGCTGTATCTTCTAATATATTTGGCCTTTCTCGGTTTGTTTCCTTTTTTTTAAAAAAAAGTAAATTAGTTAGAGTTCTTGGTTAGATTTACAAAGTTGCATATAAGTTAAGGGACGTTTTGGAATATATTATTTTGATGACATTCAAATTCGAGTTCTAGCGGGATATTATTTGGAGACTTCGTGGAAAGATATTTAACTTTGGCGTCCAGGTAGGCTAGGTTTACCCTATTTTAGATTGATCTTATATATTGAAAATGCTAACTATTATGTTAGCTTGGATAAATACTTGTAGATGCATATTTTTTATATATATAAATTGTCTTATTTATCCAAATTAGGACCCCGTTCTAGTAAATTTTTGAAAAATTATCTTTTAATATAATATAACATCTATTACTTTAGGACGTGAAATTAAATTGCAAAACCTTGAATTTATTTCATTTTAATTGAGATTGAAGGATGATTATTTAAATGTTGATACTGTTATGATATGGTATGGATTTTGATTTTACCGGTGGATATAGTTACTATGAGTTCCGATTTGAGTCAGGCATTAGACTATTAGGTTACTATGAGTTCCGGTTTGAGTCCGGCATTTGATTATTATGGTTACTATGAGTTCCAGTTCGAGTCCAGCATTTGACTATTATGGTTACTATGAGTTCCAGTTCGAGTCCAGCATTTGATATTATAGTTACTATGAGTTCCGGTTCGAGTCCAGCATTTGAGTATTATAGTTACTATGAGTTCCGGTTCGAGTCTGGAATTTGATTATTATGGTTACTATGATTTTCGATTCGAGTCCGGCATTTGATTATTCGGTTTGAGTCCGGCATCTGATTATGAGTTCTATATATTTGGCCTCTCATTATTACCCATTGGTGCTGGTTCAAGTTCGGTGAACATCTGGATGACTATCAGTCTTTCTTGGGATTGGCTCAGTTACAAATTATTTACGTTTATTTTCTTTAACTGCTACTTGCATGTCCCAGTGGATTATAGGAGTACAGTTGGGTTAACTTTCTTCTTTAGTGTGCCTAACGGGCTTATGGGGGCATAGTTAGGTTATGTTGTGTGCCTAGGGGCTTATGGGGGCCAGTTAGGTTATGTCTGATTTTTCTGTAATTACTGCATCATTTATTTTCTATGTCGCTTACATTTATTTCTCTATCTCATTGGTGTAGCTTAGTAGTTATTTTGCCTTTCCATTCTTTTTTACTGATGACTCAGATTACGCTCTCGCATTGTAGTTATACCTTTTCTATATAGAGCTCAGTCGGCCGATGATGCCTACTGAGTACCCCTTATTTTTTATACTCATACTACACTTCTGCATCTTTTTCCTGATGCAGATTCAGGCACTAGCAGTTGACGTTATTCCTAGCTTTCAATACTTGTTTGGAGCTTGGTGATCTTGCTATCATCCGAGGCTGATCCTTCTCTATCTACTCTAGTTTAGTCTTTTGTACTCGAGACTACTTGTGTATATTGGGTATATTTGGGATTTTGTCTAGTACTTTAGGTATATTTTATTAGTGGCTCTAGTATCGGCTATACCAGGTCTTGGGAGGAATTATTTTGTATATCTAGTAATTTTCCTTCCCTCGTTTTAGTATATGTTACTTTATTTATAGTAGGTTACAAAAATAGTGTGAAATGTCCAAAACACCCCTTACTCAAATCCTTCACTTTGGGCACCCTTGGAATGTAGTTTGTGGACTGTTTTGGAGCCTATTTAGGCCTTCCTTTGCACTTCACTTATATGCTCCAACTCTCAGGTTCAATACATCTCACATACGTCCATCCTCATGGTCGTACTTTTATCATCCTTTTCTTCTTGAAAAGGATTCGACCTCGAATCCATACCTTGCAAAATCAAGAGAAGACAAACAAGAACATATCCTCATGGCAAGACATGTTATGGTTAGCAAAAATAACATATCAACATGTCGTGCTGAGGCAAACAAATTTAAAGTATATCCAAGGGTCCTTTGTCTTAAGCTTGAAAAGATTAGTACAAATGTGACAAAGAAAGTGGATCGGATAAGCATCAAGACAAAATGACAATGGTCCGAGATTCATCATTTCTCACCCTAAGATGGTACCAAGATCAAACGGTAGAAGCAAATAAGGACTTAGGTCTCTCCCACTCTCACTCTCCCCTAGGATGCCATCCTCAAAGTTAAGCATACTGATACGCCCAGATTATACCTCTCTTACGAGAGAGTAAGCGGTCGTTGTCAAATATATAACCCAACTAGGTTGGGATCGAATCCCACAGGGAATATGGTGCCAATTAAGCTGTATGCAGATTAGTTGACTTTTAATCATTTGATTCCGTAAAATAAATAGGGTGGATTTGATTCAGTTCACAAATTAATGGTTTCAGTTTAACAAGATTAAATATATGTAGTAGTATTCAAATTTAGAGAAATAGCAAGCTAGGGTTATGTCCACCTTATAGTT